>NC_080425.1:3055000-3355000 GCF_029873635.1 Malania oleifera
AAGCTTACAATTAGGGTTACATAAATATGTATTTATACCAACCCTATGCGCACAAGAGGCTCTAGGTCAAATCTCGGAGGAAAATCCCCTAAATCCCTTTAATCTATAGGTCTGTGATACGAGTTTCCATGTTTACGTCAAACCAAACTATCGACTATTATAGCCAAACCGTCAACGATTTCAAGCAGAAAGAAATTCTCTACAGTCTGCTTTGTTCAATGCTTCATTATGCTTTCCTGTATATGTATCCACTCAGAATATAAGTCACATCCCCCATATTCTCCACCTTGGTGAATATTCACCATTTAGGAGAAAGATAACTGAAAGCTTACCCGCTGCTCCACCCGAGACCGTAGATTGGGCCCATCTCCCATCTTATAACACCTGGATACATACACCAAGTCCAAGCCACACTTGAACTTGACCATGGTAACAGGAACTTCACCTAACTGAACACCCAACTCCTCGTACGATCCTTTAAACCACAATGCTACCTTGGCAACCTTAGCCTCTGCCAAGAACTCCGATCTAGTTGTGACCAGCACAACCTGAGACTGTACATGGACTTCCAACAATTAGGCTTTCCCACAACATACCCCGTTGTAGACCTTCTGTCACCCAAATCCTCTGCGTAGCCTCCATATATGAACCTCATAACTGACGGATCCTTTTGTTGCCTGCCAAAGTACCCCAACTGCACTGGCGTAGGAAACCTTTGACACGTCTCGAACCTCATCATCCATCCTTGAGTACTAAGCAGTAGACTGTTTACTTAGATTTGCCAACGGTGTACCAATGACCAATTTAACATCAACCATGCAAAACCTCTCCAACACCTTATCCCCAAAACCACCCTGAGATAACCACAATCTCCATGTAGTTTTGTCCACACAGCCACCCTGAGATAATCACAATCTCTCTACAGCTTTCTCCTTACGAATCTCCAACCTAAGAATACTTTTGGCAGTACCCAACATCTTCATGCCAACTTGCTTTGTTAATAGAGTCCCCGACTGATTTACCTCAGTCAGTACTTTTCCAGTAATCGGCGTGTCACTCACATAAAATAATAGAATACTTACCCACTTGCATCCTATCTCCCCCTCCCCCTCCCCCTCTTAGAGCTCCACCAACCCTCTTGTCTGATTCTTATACAGTATCTTCATCTCCTCTACCATGGCACCAATCTGCATACCCTTCTCCTAATCGTGCACTACCTCCTAAAAGATAGTAGGATCCTTCCTGGTAGTAATGGTAGCATAAGACATCAGATCATACCTAGGCGATGACTTGATAGTGCCTTTGAGCTCATTGTGATTCTGTTGGTCTCCTAAACTTGAACTCTCTGCATCATGATTAACATCATCTCTACCCTGAGTCTGAAACTCCACCTGCATCATAATCTCCTCTCTGCTCCAGTTTATCCTGTGATACCGCAAGTCTCTTGAGTTAGAATTCCTCGCATTTCTGCCCTGAGTCTCAAACTCCACCAACACAACATGTATGTTGCTGATACTGTAGCTTTCTAGCACCTGTTTCTCTTCATTTACCTAAGTACACTGTCTCATGGTTTTAACACCTAAAGTCATGTCTCCAGCAATAGCCACCTTATTTGCCATTGGATCACCTAGCTTGAACCCATATTTCTTATATACCAAAAAAAATGCACCGTCTAGTGATACCTTTGACGATCGATTAACCTAGAAACATGTTTTACTTGCTGACTTCACCAAGAATTCCCTTACAAGTCTTGCATACACCATGCCCTGCTCCTTGAACACCTGTGTACTCAGCTTCACTCTCTAACCTGAGAAACTCTCTCCTAGTCTGGTACTCCACTTCAGCCACAAGTTACACTTAGAAAATGTCTCCAACTTGTGTCACATGTGATACCCCCATACCTTTTGTGATAACCTCACAAAGTACCATGTCCAACCTATGATGCTGCCCTCACTGATCCCCAAACATCACAACACTATAATTAATAATACCCACCATTTTGTGTGTGGTTATGTTATATAAAACGGTATTACCTAACTCATAACTCTCAGCTGCAGCTCCACCTACAGTTGTGTTACTCTGCAGTACATAGAGATTCCCCGCTTTCCTCTATCCTTTCATTAGCATCAATACTCCATCACACACCATCATCATCCCGCCTTCAGACTTGCAACTATATCCATTACAATCCAAAGCACCCAATGATATCACGTTCTTCCATAAATCGGGCACATGACTTACCCCACACAACATCCTTATCATACCATCATACACCTTGATCCTAATATCCCCCATTTCGAAAACTTTGCAGACAACATTGTTTCCCATCAAAATAGAACCAGAACTCACCAGTCTGTATGTGGTGAACCAAGCTTTGTTGGGCGTCATGTGAAAAAAACATCTTGAGTCTAGGATCCAATAACTCGTGAGGCATTCTGAACCTCATGAAACTAAAAGCATACACTCACTGCTCCCTGAGTCCCCTTCTTCCACTACATTAGCTGATTTTGACAAACCCTCTTCAGCTTTTGCCTTTCCTTGCTCCTACTCTGGACATTCCAATTTTATGTGCCCTAGATTCCCGCACTTAAAATAGTGAATGTACTTCCTCCTCCTAAACTAAGTTTTGTTACCACTCGATCCACTCCAAGACTTGTCTCTCCCACGATCCTAATTACCCTTTACCACGAGCTCTTCACCATGTGAACCCTCATCATTGGCCTTCTTCCTCTGATGGAACCCCAACAATACACACGTGATGTCCTCCAACTCCAAGGTTTCTTTCTCCCAAGTCAATGTCATAATCAGATTCTTGTACATAGGTGACGTAGGTAGGGAATTCAACAGCATCAACGCTTTGTCTTCATCCTCGAACTTCACATCAACCTGTTTCAAATCGCTAATCATATGATTGAATCCGTTGATATGGTGATTCAGATCCAAACCCTCTTCCATCTTAAGCTCATAAAGTCATTTCTTAATATACAACTTGTTTGATAAATACTTGGACATGTACCGGCTCTCCAATTTCAACCAAACTACCACCGGTGATTCCTCGTCCATGACATGATACATCACGTCATCGACTAGACACAATATGATAGTAGTCACAGCTTTGGCTTCTAGCTCCTTCCAACTTGCATCATCCATGTCATCCGGCTTCTTTCTGTATAGCGCCTTCACCATACCTTGTTGCACCAACACGCCCTTCACCCTCATCTACCAAAGTCTGAATTCCCCGTTCCATCCAACTTACCAACCTCAAACCCCATAGAAAAAATCTCAACCATTGCGAAGCTATAGCTCAAATACCAATTTGTTGGAGTTAAACACGCAACGGAAGCACGCGCAACTCAAACCAATCTGAAACCAATTTAGAACACTCGAATTGATTTGAATTAATTGATGCAAACACTCAATGATAAATATACGAATCAAGCAAGCACAAATCACAATCATACACACAGTAATTAAAGAACAATAGACAAGAGACACAATATTTACGTGGTTTAGCAAGGTTTTCCTACGTCCACAGGAGCAACGACCGATTTTCACTATATGATTGTTAAAACTTACAATTAGGGTTACATAAACATGTATTTATACCAACCCTATGTGCACAAGAGGTTCTAGGTCAAATCTCGGTGGAAAATCCCCCTAATCTTCAAGTCTGCAATACAAGTTTCTATGTTTGCGTCGAACCAAACTGTCGACAATTTCAAGTAGAAAGGAATTCCCTACAATTTGCTTTGTTCAATGCTTCATTATGCTTTTTCAATACATGTATCTACTTAGAATATGAGCCACATTCCCAACAACATTAAAGAATCGTAACTATGGTTCATATAGCTAGAGGCCTTAAAAAGGCAAAGGTGGATAAATGAATATAAAGGAGTAAAGAATCACAATTCACAAATGATTCATATAGTTAAAAGAGTAAAAATAAAAAATAAAAAATAAAGAAAAATTTCTCTCTATCTCTCTCTCTCTCTCTCTCTCTCACACACACACACACACACACATTCACTTCCTCACTCTGAAGATCAGGATGGAAAAGACTTGTACATTCACTTCCTCACTCTGAAGATCAAGATGGAAAAGACTTGTATTTTTACTTATATTTTCCTCTCATTGTGCAAATGAAGAAAAATGGAAGGAAAAATTATTGTTACTCAAATTGATGAAGATTTTTGTTATTGATTTCAGGAGTGAGGATCCATTTATTTACATTCTCAACTATTTTACTCTATCAAACATATCAAGTAAAATATTGAAAATGACCAAACCTTTTGACGACTCACCAAATAAGGACCTAAACTCTTAATTATAGCATCAAATCATTCTAATGATAAAATTGAATGAATTTGTAGCACAAATTTGATGTTGAAAATTACTTTTATACTGTGAAGATATGCTAACTTGTAAATGAAAATGGAAAAAATTGAAATTGTTTATAGTCAAATGTGAAATATTGCATTGCTAACAAGTTAGAAGAAATTAAAATAGATAATATGATCAATATCATGCAATATGTATATAATAACATCACTCAAATTAATTATGTTTATCAACCGTTAAAATTATTCTTGCTTTAAAAAAAAAAAAAAAATGACAAATTGACCATATTAAAGGTCATGACAAATGGGTCATTAGTGACTTGGTTTATAATTTAATTTTGTTGTTTATGTAATTTGATTTTTAGTTTCGACTTGATTGATGGTGATTTCTGAAGAAGGATCACAACATATTCAAGTTTTTTGAAAATGAATTTAATGGGATGATGGTGACAACTTTTGCAAAAAAGAACTAGCAAATTGTAACATGGTAGAGTTGAAGAAAAAAAATTTTGAACAATCCTAAACTATGAGATGATTTATATTGCCAACCAACAATGAACTTCTACTCATCAAAACCCTTACAACCATAAAAGTGATATATATTTGCTCACAACCTTTTTCATTTAATTACCAAAAAAAAAAAATTAGAAATAATTTTGAAATTTTCATATAAAAAAAATATGCATGACATGAAGGTTTGATTGGGAAAAAAAATTATATGTAGTCCTAATGAATGCACTAAGACCATTAGTAAAGAAATTTTAACATGGGAAAAAATTCTAGAAAAATAAGAAGAGCTACTATTACAAATAAAATGATGTATTGGAAAAATAAGTTACAACTCCAAAATCATTGTGATACTCTAATTCAAGAGACTGCATATGTGACCAAGCGAGAAGAAAATGATTTTCCCAAAATCTTCGAATAAGAAAGAGAAAATGACTGAGATTGAGAACATATTGAATGCACATGTAAAAATTATGTAGAATATCTTAAATTTAAATTTCTTTACTTAGTGAGACTTAAGGCTTGGTTGTGTTGTTTTTGTTGTTGTTATCTAAAATCTAAATTTAAAAAAAAAAGTAAGAAAAGACAAAGGGAGACTAAAAAAAAAGAAATCAAGATCTTGAAAGAAACTAAGAAGGAAAATATTGTTTTGGATGTATAAAAGAGAAAATTTCATGAAGAAGAAGTTAGAAAAGAACTATTTAATGTCTAAGCTCTCATTACCCAATCCTAATTCCTCAATTTTACAGCACTTACCTAACAAACAGACTGACACTCTACTATGTACAAACAGATGATCAACACTTATCATCATAACAGATAATGATTCTAAGGAAGAGATACAACCTCCAAGATCTACGATGATGACCCAGTCATCCATTCACAAGTCGGAATATGACAGTCCCACATATAAACGTATCTACTAACTATTCATAAAAATATTTGAGCACTAGTGAGTAGTAACTACATGACCATATAAGATTGTTGAACAAACTAGAAAAGACTTATAGAAGATTAATTAGTTGAAGATAGTGATTTTGTCCTAAGTGGAAATATTGCAAGGGAGCGAAAATTATCAAAGAAATACATTTAAAGGCTGCTCTAATTCTTTAAGAAGAAATGCAAAAACTCTTCAATATTAAGAAAAGTCTAATGAATATAAAGACATTCAATCGCCTTTTTTAAAAATTATTTTTATAACAAATCTCAACATGTGACTTCTTTTGTAAAAAACGTTTATGAATTTTTAAAAAACCCAAAGACAGACTACACTTGTTTTATGAATATGATTTTTTGTTAACAGAATAAAATAAAGTCATACTATAATGCATCATAATATTTCTAAAGTAAAATTATTAAACAACCATCAAGAAATGCCCAATAAGTGTTGGATATTTTTCATATATTAAAAATAACTTTGAAATTATAAATATATTCATAAACAGTTCGACGTACATCAAAATATCCTATTACAAGGTCGTGCAATAATTAAAATTGCATTTTAAATTTCAAATCATAAAATGAGTAAGCATGTGCTTATATAAATTAGGAAAAAAAAAACTAATTTTTGTAAAATTGTAATATGGTTACCTACTCTTTGTTTTAAATTATTGGTAAGTAATTACTACATAAATATAGATTTTTTTTTTTTTGCATAAAAATAATAAGTAGTTTATTACACAAACATTGAGAATTATTTTGAAATTGTCTCATTAGCTTCATATGAATATTTAAGTAGAAAATCAAAAAAAAAAAATTAATGTACTTAATTTTAAAAGATGGAAGAACCAAGTCAAAAATATTTACACCACGTAATTAATACAACTCGTAACAAATAAAGAATTGACGGTAGGAATGAATGTTCTTTTATATCATCATTCCTATATGTATCAATCTATTTCTACTATCAAAGAATCTTGAGAGATTTTAAAAGCTAAATGTAAAATAATTGAAATTTACATTTTTAATAGTCCCACTTTTAATATTCTCACAGCATGACGCGGTTGAAAGACATCAGCAAGTAAGAAGGAGCATCAAAGGTTCAACTTTAGGTAGATACACTCACGAAGACAGCAATACCTGTGGATGATGAGAGTTTACTCTGTGAGCTAGTGGGGATCGTGGATGGTAAGAGTTCACTTTATGAGCCAACGAGGACCATGGATGGTGAGAGTTCTCTGTAAGCCAGCGGGAATCGTGAATGATAATGGAGATGTGTCCCGAGAGTTGGGTTGGCCGAACGTTCAACTAATGCACATAAATCATGTCCACATCCGGACTTTACCCTAATCAGCGAGACCTGGGGACGAAGAACGTTGATCCGTAGGTTTGGTGCCACACCAGGAGATCTGAAGGGTTTGTTGGTGACTGCAGTTCCTATGTAATAAAAAAAAAAGTTTCTTAATTTATTCAGTACTTTCAGTTGTCATGCTTAATAGATAAATCATCATCTTTGTGATCCATTTTTACTAAGGTTCTTAGACATTAACAAAACCAATTGACTTTAACTCAAACCTTAGTTCCCTTTCAATAGAAAAACAAATGGGTCAAGTAATAGGTTTGCAAATGAATTAGAGACTAATGTCATTTTAGTGCACAAAAATTCTAGGAACTATAAACAACTTGGTTCAAATAAGTAGAGGTTCAAGTTCAATAAATTCAACCATAGCTTCGACTAATATCCTAACTTAAGAATGCCAAAAGAAAAGAAAAGGTGAAAGGACCATAGTTTGTGTACAAGGATAAATCATGTGACTCAAGATTATTTTTAAAAACAAGGCAATGGGTTTTAGGCACTGTGCATATCGACCCAGGCAGTGCTGTAGCTAACATGTTAAGTATCCCGCCTAAGAAATACATTTGCAATGGAATCTAATAAGTGATATTTCAAGTGTTTCTATAATCGTAGTTTCCACCGCCTATCCAAGGTTGAGCTCTAAGATTTGACGGCCAGAATCACTAGTAATTGCCGATTAGCCATATGACAGTGAATTTGTTCTCAGGCCTTGTACACACCGCCTGTCACACTAAGAGGTGAAACATATTCAACTTGAATTCGAGACAACTATTTAAAATCTTAATGAAAGGCTTCTACTTCTTCCAAGTGCAAGATAGCCCCAACACAAACAAAAAACGAAAATAAGAAAATTTGCATGCTTGTAGAAGCTCTTAATAAAGTTTAAGCATGCAAATGAAGCAACTATTCAAGTTTGTTTTGGTTGAAAAACCTTCTAAAATCTTAATAGGATGTGAGAAAGTTGAGAAAGTTTCTTAATATTGGATATGGATAAAATGTCATACAAATTATATTAAAATTTATCCAAATCCACCCAAATCCAAGATCTGAAATCCAAACTCTCAAACACTACCTAAATTCAATTATAATAACTCCAACCAATATCCTAATCTTAAGAATTCTTAAAGAAAGTAAAGATAAAAGAACCGTAATTTATGTGTACAAGGATAAATCATGTGACTCAAGAATATATTTACAAAACAGATTTTCATGTTTTTCAAACCTAAACATACAGATAAAAAATAAAAATACAAAAAATAAACATGCTTGTAAAAGGCCTTATAAAGTTTAAGTGTAAAAATAGGGATCAATGGTTAGATTTGAAGCTACTAATGTTTGTTTTGATAAAAGAACCTTTTAAAATCTTAATAAGACGTTAAAAAGTTTGATCGACAATACAAATGAAAGTAAGTGTAATCATAACATTTGTGGTGATATGACATTTGAAAATTTAATTTTGAAAAAGTAAAACATTTGCTTGATGTTAGAAAAATCTTTTGGTGGGTATATATCTTTTAGTCAACTAGGAGCAAAGAAGAATCATATAAAGTTGAAATAAAAAAGAAAGTGACTAAGGATTATGTTTGTGATTGGTAATGTAGTAACCAGATCCAAAATAAAATAAAATAAAATAAATAATAAATAAATAAATAATAAATAGATAAATAAATAATAATAAATTAATAAATAAAGAGATATTTTGGAGAAGATCTTTTGAAAGGAGATATTTGAAAATATTTATGTATAAATATCTTGAAAGATATATTTATTTAGTTTACTTAAAGATTAAGTTAGATTTTATTTTATAAATTTTCTCACTCTCTCTCTCTAGGATTTTGCTCCATCCGTTGTTAGAATCCACGATCCGTCGTTACCACGTGGGTTGGGAGGAGAATCTCTACGATTATTGTGAAATGAATCTTCGTTTGTGAAATTTCAGAATTTTCCCTAAAATCGAGGTAAGGGTCTGAATTCAGTTTCGATTCGATAGATCGGTAATATAGGAAATTATATTGAAGTATTATTCTTCGATTTTTAGATTTTGCAAACCCCGAGTCATTGTTTTCGATCAGTTTGTTCATGTTTCGATTTCGGGTTTAAGGTAAGGGAAAATTGATTACAACAGTTATTTCTTAAAACTAAATTGCTAAAAAAATAATTTACATTCATATGATTGATTTTACTATTATTTTACTAAATTTCATCGGGTTGAAATGTCAAGCTTTGTGATTTTACGATTTTGGTAAAAATACGAATTTTGGCATTGGTCTCAAAATGTTTCAAAACTTCTTTATTTACATTATTATATATGTAGATGTCTAAATCTCTTATTTTCATTTAAATAGTGTTTATTGTATTATATACTATATAGTGGATTTTTGTTTAAATTAGTGACATGTGGCTGAAAATAAACTTGTAAACATTTGATATTATAAATATAGATTATGGAAACGAAGTTCCAAATTGTTATACTAGAAAATGTTGAAAAACAGTTGCCGATTATATATCGTGTTAATTATGCAAAAAGGGTAAACCGAGAGGGTGTGTGCCGATTTATACCAGATATAAATATATGAATTTGTAAAAATACTAAAATTGCACAGGTTATCATGTTTTGTTATAAATTGTATATATAATATGTGGAACCACAGCTTGCGACTATTGGAGTTAAAAGATACTACCACCTAAGGGATTGAAAGATACTACCGAACTGGAGTTAAAATACTTCAGGATAAAGGGGTTTATAGTCCCAATACCAAGAGGCTCGGATTCCATTGCCAATGAGTACAGTGCAACCACACACACTAAGCGATGTGGGTACAGAGATGGTCGGCTTGCAGAAGTTTGTAATCACTGGTGAATAATGGACTAGGGAAAGCAATCGAACTATATATGAGATACATGACAGTGCCTGCACTAACAAGACATTGTTAGAGAATCAATACACAACTCGTGCCACGAGATAAAATTGGCATTATTTGTGATACCAAGTTATTGGTCGTTCTATATTCATCTACATAATTTAAAAGCTTATATGAAAAAACGGTATTGTTTATATTGATATATATGTTATGCTTTAGTATTTAAAACCTTTGTTTTATATATATGAATATATGTTTTAAATTGAAATACTCACATGTGCTCACGCATTGATTGTAATACTTTCTTCCTTACTGAGAAGTGTCTCACCTTATTATACAACCTCTATTTTCAAGTCCTTCAGGACGTCAATCCTAATTGCTATAGCGACTGGGAGGGTGATTTTTGGTTTAGTTGTGTAAGTATTCCATTATGTAATAAACTTAGTTAGAAGCATCTTTTTGGAGATTGTAAACACTGATTTATGTATTAAGTTAGATATTTATGAATTTAAGAATACAATTAGTAGACTTTGGTATATACCTAGTATAAATCTCGATGAATATTTATGTTTTTTCGCAACATTTATATCCCAATTTTGTATGATTTACACTCGTATGTCCCTATTTAGGGCTAGTTGTTCATTTATGTCTATCAGGTACAGGTTATTATGTATGTAGGTTAACAACCTAGGTCCGTATAAAGGGCCGGATCGTTATAAGTAATTTAATTTTGAATATTGCACATTAAACCAAAGTTTCTTTTTTTTATTCTTAACGATTAATTATTTAGTGTTTGAAATAAAATATTAGGACAAATACAATAAATACATTTAAAATATTAATGAATTTTAAATTAATACATAAAAAAATATATAATGATTACAAAAATATGAAAGAAAATTGTCAATTAAAATAAAAATATCCAAAATCCTATAGATAGTGATGTTGGTGACTCTAATGGACTACTCAAAAGAGTTGGAGATATATATTTTATAACTTTCAATATAATATGAATATCTTATGAAGGCAAAAAATGAAATGTTTAATAAATTCAAAGTACATAATAAGTGAAGTTCAAAGTCAATTAGAAAATAATAGCATCCATAGAAGAGTTAAGAAGATAATATAATATAAATCATTTTCAAATGTATTTTCAGTGACCATAATTCATGAGGTAATCAAACTTAAAATCACAGATGATACATTTACAAGTATGCTCAAATTAGTAGTGCTAATAGATTCTTCATTCTTACACTTATAAGTCCACAATTAATGAAATTTCTATAGCATTACATTATAGACAAGAAGCTGATGGTAAATAAATTAAAAATAATTTCTCATTCAAAATTAGAATTTCTAACAATCTTTTCAAAACTTAAATTACAGATGATATACTTATAGGGTATGCTCAAAATAGTTGTTCTGATATATTTGTAGCATTTAGCTACGAAATTTGTCAAATTTCAAATAATACTATAATAGAAGCAAAGGGTAATACATATGATTATTACGATAAAAATTTAGTGAACATTTCTGCATGTATATAGTAGGAGATCTTGATCACTCGAGACATTTTCCAATATTTAAAACCCGAAGCTCCATTTTGTAGGTCTCAAGTTTAAACAGTGAGGTATAAGAAAGGGTATAAAATAAGAAATGAACTGCTACTCTCTTAGTAGCCCTAGCATAGGCCTCCAGTTGAGTCAAAACAAAACAAAAAAAACAGATATTGCAACATATAGTGTAATTATGTCTTCAATAGAGCTATAAGTTATAAGTGGGTATTTTAAAAAATAAAAAAAAAAGTTAATATCAAATGGTCGCACAGATAAATATAAGACAGTATCTAAGAGAATTATTCAAAGAAAAAAGGGGGTAGATAATGTTAATACTCATTCTCTGGTGACCTGGATAGCAGCCACTGGAGTTGTTTAGCATCTTTGAGTAAGCTAATGGTACATGAAACAAACATTAATTTACTTTCTAAAATATAATTTTAGAGGAAGAAATATATTGAATAACACAAAGATTTTGTAGTAGAAGATTAAGGAATAAAATTTGTAACTTAGCCTATGAATTTAAAACAAACTCTAAAATGACACAATTTTAGTACCAATAAATATGATAAATGTATGAATGAGCTTAATGGATGACATCTCATAGTTTTTGTATTTAGAAGATGTTTTAATTTCTTGAATAATTTAGAAGTTGTTGCAGATGTAGAAACTTATTAATATGAATGTGTGTGTGTGTGTGTGTGTATATATATATATATATAGAGAGAGAGAGAGAGAGAGAGAGAGAAACAAGACAAACCAATTGAGAGTAAATTATGAAATTTAAAAAAACAAACAGCACAACCCCCCTACATTCTTGCATATATGACTAGAACAAGTAAGCAAAATGTTATAGAACTACATAAGAGAAAATTACTAAAAAGGTCAAGAGGGCTGTCCAGTTGATTTTCACATGCATTGTGCCTTGAATAAACAATATAGAGTGAAAATGGGTTATATTGGGGTATTTTCGCATTATCACATAGGGGCTATGTATACATGCGTGCGCTTGTGGACTAATGTTGAAACCCTAAGAACTATTTCATTGACAATATAGTGAAAATTGCATAAAAGTTCCAAAAGTGTAAGTATACTTTTGAACCACATAAATCATTACATTCTTTTCTTTTAATTTCTCAATTCGATTTGATGGTGTACATATAACCTTATGGCACATTTTTACAACAAAAAGGAAGGGAAGAAAAGGAAAGAGAAGGGTATTGGGGCTCCTAAAACAATTAGGACATTTTTATCCCATTATTGTAAATAGTATATATATTTTAGTCCTACTAGTTTGGATACCCATAAGAACCCAAGATAACCTAAGGGAGAAGTGGATTTTGAATTTCTATTAGAAAAATGAGCTAGTAGGTAATTTTGAACAAATAATTATAAAAAAATAGCATACAAAATTCTATTTTGAGCTCTAGTAAGGCACACTAACTATGAGAGAACAATTATAGATTGCAACATATCATTTCAGCACAAATTTTGGCTATAACTATCATCCTGTAATCAGTCAAACATGCATACCAATAGATATCTAGAAAATAAAATTTTTTGACATTATATTAATCCAAAAAAGTACCTTTAAAACATATAATATACACAATAATTAAGTGCAAGCCTTTTGTCTTTTTCAGTGACTGTTTGCCAACTAAATCACTGCAACAACAAATCAACCTAGCTTCCTCAACCATAATTGATTTACGAAACACAAATAAATTTTAAAAAATTTCAACTGGATTATTGACAAAAAGTGTAATGCGCAATCAATATAGAACAGTCTTGAGAAGACCAGGAAAATGGAAATGCAATAAGGAAAAACAGTTAAGACAAAATGGGAAAAAAAGAAAAAAAAAAATTCTACACCAAGTCATCCAAGGGAGAGGCATCGCATTTGATTTACCTTGAGGACTG
This sequence comes from Malania oleifera, assembly GCF_029873635.1. Classification (NCBI taxonomy): domain Eukaryota; kingdom Viridiplantae; phylum Streptophyta; class Magnoliopsida; order Santalales; family Ximeniaceae; genus Malania; species Malania oleifera. Next base: position 3,068,478 of record NC_080425.1, read on the forward strand.
CTTTTTTTTGGAAAAAGGCAAAGACATGCCATAGGGAAGCTTGTTTAGTTGAACCCATTTTAAAACCTAAATCCAAATTTGAATAAAACTTAAATCATTTTAAGCAAACGACTACACAACCGGCAACCTCAACTGTAAAATTCATTTGAAAAATAAAATGCTGTTTTACTCCCTTAGATCAAAGAAGGCGAGACAAGGAGATCATCTTTTCTATCAGAATGTATTTTTCCCAGCTCATGGTTCAACAGTCAAACCTGCATTCCAGTTGAAGAGCCTACATAAATAAACAAGGCATAGAGGGATTAAATAATCACTGAGAAGAATGGAATGCCAGAAGGCACCGAGAAGCTTGATAGCAAAACTTAAAGAGACAATGTAAAAAACTCACCTTAACTGCAATCGCAAATTCCCTGTTCATAGCATGCAATAGTCATTCCATTACACTGGTTACCTGTTTTGCATGGAACCCAAACACTAACACAAAGGGAATACAACTAATATTGCAGCTCTTTTACTTGGAATGACTGCTGCTATAATCCCCCCAACTGTAACATCAGACTGAAAATGAATGCATCTAATAAATGAAATAAAGGACAGGTAATAACTCTAATAAACATTAATATTCTATCCATAAAAAATAGGTAATCCAATTGTAATAATTATTTAATAGAGCTATTGACACATTATGATGAATAAACCAATTTTAATGAACACCAAATCAACATAAAAGAAAATTTTTCAGAATGAACAACATCCATAACAATGCACATCTTTAAAGTAAATAAGTATCTTACAACACTAGAAGAATGAAAGAAGATCACATGCACAGCTGCTCCCTAACCAATAGCACTTTACAACGCAGCACCCAAATTACTGTAAATAAAAAATAGCTGCAATTTTTTTCCCAAAGAAAACAACAAATGCAAATAAAAGACACCCATACAAAGAAATAATCAAACTTGTACCATCGCAAATATATTCAGGTAAACAAAACCCAAATCCATAAAACCAACAATTGGAAGATTATCATAAATCCTGAACTCAACAATGACAAATCTACCATCAAGTCACAATTAAAAGCATTTTAAAAACCTGGAATGCAAACTATAACACCCTAATTTCCCAAAGGGATGACAGCCAGAATTTTTTATATCCGAAGAAAGATATAAAATGCAAACTAAAAGAGACAAATTAAGGACTAACATGGAGGGCAAAACATGCATACAAAGGTTCTAAATATGGTTGTAGTTCTTGGAGCAAACTAATTAAGAAGCCAATTTAAAAAATACTATGCTTATCATAACAGTATTTTATGCAAACATGATCCTAGAAGCATCCTTAATTTCTTTCACGATATTTTTGCCAAGCACTTTGAATATAAATGTGAATCATAAGTAAGGTGGAGAGCAACTTACAAATTTAAATTGAGGATTACATTTACATTGTCTAGAATCAGAAAAACACCAAACTTGAATATAATACACAAAATTTACAAGCTTAAACATGCCCAAAGCAAACAAAGAAAGCTCAAGTTGGCTCTTGCCCTTTGGGCTTTGGTTATGATGCAGGGCAATGTGAAAATAGCAATAGAATTAAATAAGGAAAAAAAAAAAAAACCTGCATTGCTGGCTTTATTTTTTTCCCTGCCAGGACTTTGATTTCTGGAAAGAGAGCATGATACATGAAGATGCATGTGCATTGCAGGGCTAGCACATTAAAAGAAAAAAAAAATGCTCAGTAACCAAACAAATTAAGAAGATACAAAGGAGAAATAAGTTGTAACATGAGACCATGAAAATTGATGGATAACCTAAAACTAGCAAGAAGTTCAATGGGAAAACCCATTTTTCAATTGGAGTTGGATGTATAGGAATTAAACATTATTGAGACCATTAAAGAAATGACAGTTTAGAGCAATTGATGCAAGGGCACTGGGAGTATTTTTGTTCTCTATATACCTAATGAACTAAGCCTAATCTCCAAGTCTTCTTTACCCTAATTGACAGCAGAATGCAAAGGTCCAAGACTCCAAGCACATACTTGCCTAAAATGTTAAAATTTGAAACTCCGTCAAAGCAGAAACTACACAAAGACCCACATAAATATAAATATATATATCAATCAAGTTCAATAAATTCAAATAATATTTTATTAGAAGAAGATGAATGAAACAAAAAAATGGAGTAACAGAGGGTGGGGGAAAGAGATGTTGCCTAACAATAGAGTGCATGAATCACACAAAAAACCATCCCCAAGGAGAGGAAGCAAAAACAGGAAGCATAGCAAAGCAACAATACTACGCCAACAAAATTCTGACCCTCCCCAAAGAAAAACACTTCAATTTAGCAAAGCACAATCCCCAGTAACCATGCCCAGTTGAAATGACCACCATACCTACCATGCAAATTCACAACAAAAAAATTAATAATAAATTAATAAACAACTATAAAAACAATTAAACAAAGAATAAAACCACAATTTAGTCCTACAAACTAAAGCAAGAGGCCATTTTCACCCCCTAGCTCCTGCCACATTTAATTTCTTATAACTTCTAAAAAGAAGCAGGAACGAACGTGGAAGCTTGTACCCCTTCCCCACTGAAAGAGCAATCCACAATGGTCAGCTATCTAAAGTAGGAAATTAAATTAAATACCTAGCAGTATCGCATGCTATGAAATTGCTGCATGCTAATCATTGCGCTTCATTTCTTGAGATTCAAAATTTGGTGTCTGAAACCTTGAAAACTTGATGATCTCAACTTGCTTCTGAACCTCTTGAGCAAAGCTTGAGAAAGACCCTGAAAAGCATAATTAAATTAATGCATATCCCATATGTAAGGAACACGGACTGACCTATTGGCAAGACAGAGACAGAGTGAGAAAGAAAAGAAAGCGAAAGAAGAAACAAAATATAGCCCTTGGATCTGGGATTTTGAATAATTTGAATGCATATGAAAAAATATTGGAAATACATACCTTTAAATAAATAAAGGAACTAATATTGATATTGAATGAATAATATCGAGACAAAATTACAACAAACCAGAATGTAGTAAAAAATACAAATGAGGATTCCCATAGAATTGAAGACATTTAAAAAAAATAAAGAGTTTATAGACTTTTTTATGACAAAACCATAACACTTTCATACTTACATGGACAATATCATCCCAATTCCCACAACTACAACATAGTCTTTGTGAGGAATGGTGTATTCCCAGGAGGGGGGGTGAATTGGGTATTTAAAAATCTAAGTTAATTTAACCCTAATTTTAAAACACAGCCAAAATTATGCAAGCCTAGGGTTTTTCATGTAATCACAAATCCCCCAAATATTAATGTATGCAAATATTTAAACACATACAACATTCATAACAAATTAAACGTAAGCATACAAGTGCGGAAAGAATAAAGAGAATAGGGAGAGAGAGAGAGAGAGAGAGAATAACACCGATATTTTTTATGAGGTTTGGCAAATCCCGCCTACGTCCTCACCTTGGACAAACCACTCAAGGATTCCACTATCCACTACTTAAACTCGGGCAGAGCTACCCGTTACAATCCGCTTCTTCACAGGGCAAAGCTTCCCTTTATAATCTGCTTCTTAACACAAGGCGAAGCTGCCTCACCAGACGATACCCCATGCCTATCCCGGTTCTATACCCGAACCGTAATTACAAATGAAAATATAAATTTGAGTACAAGAGATGCTTCTTAAAAAGCTGGTTTGTACAAATGAAGAACAATATGCACTCTCACAAAATATGAATTAAAGCTCAATAGAGTATGTGTATTTTTCTCAATAAAATTTTTGCAATCTTTGAATAAGATGTATATGATAAATATTTCAAAGATTCAACCCCATAAATATTTCTCCTAAAATATTTTTCAAAAGAAGAATGTAGGAGAACAAAGGATTTTTGCTCTCAATGAGATTTTTACAAACATAAATAAATAAATAATATATATATTTATATATATATATATATATATATATGATCTTTGATTTAAAATATGAAGTATGCAACAAGTACTTCAAAGATCTAAGACCAATAAATATTTCTCCAACAAAGATTTTTGCACAAAATGAAGTATGGAGAATATTTTTGCTCTAAAAAGAATTATTCAAATGAACGAATGGATGAGAGTAAAATGCTTTTTCTTTTTGAAAGGATGAGTGAAAATCACACTCAAGAACTTAAGCTCAATAAAATATTTCTCCAACAAGTATTTTCAAAAGAAGATGTAGGAGAAAGGCTATGAAATTGCTCTCAAAAAGATTTGCAACGAAGAATAAGTATGAGAGCTTTTGATTTTCGAAAACAAATGCCCAATAATCAAAGAATATAAAAATATATGCTCAACAACCATTTAAAGAGCATTGAGCAAGGTATTTATAGCCAAATACAATTTCTAGCCGTTGGGTGACCGTTGGGGTGTTAAAATAATATTTTATTTTAAAATTTTCGACTATTGGGAGCTCAAATTTGCCTGAACTCAAGAGGTCCAGTCATCTAGGGCTTTCTCCGGTCGACTGAGCCAAGGCGATTTTCCAAAATCGCGAGCTTCAGCATGCCAGCACTATGATCCGGTCAACTGGGCTTCATACCGTATGAAGGCCGGTCCGCTGGGCTTTCTTAATTCAGGCCAAGATGGTCAAGCCGGTCGACTGGGGCTTATAAGGCATTCAAGGGTCGGTCGATTGGGAGCCTTACATAATTAAAATTTTTGGTCGAGTGTATGGCTGGTCGACTGGGCTCAATGAAAAATTAATTTTAGCTCACTTTTGACCTCCAAAAATATTTTAAAACCTTTATATGATTTTAGCATTTAGAAAAAGTTTTTCATGAAAGATTTGGTTCCCTAAGGTCAGTCTATGGTCTATTGAGTTTCAAACATATCATGCAAGACATGCAATATTACAACCAAATCTAAATGCATTACAAATTAAAATAAAACATATCTTCCTTTCTTGCTCTTCAATTCTTCATGGAATACGCTTGAGGAAATGCATTTTAGGTCTCTCATGGCTTCCTTTTTTATTTTCCCTTATGTGTGTGTTGAATTATAAACCTATTTAAATATTGAATACACACATAAGATACTTGTACTTTGTCATTATCAAAACAGGGATCGAACTCAAAAAGTCAATAATCTTCCCCTTTTTTATGATGACAAACACACAAGAGCAAAATAGGTTCAGCCTGAAAAGGCTCCCCCTTACAATACGCATAATTTAAAATAGGCAATGTAATTCAAGCATATTTACGAAGGAAGACAGTTTAATTAAATATACATTTAGTTTTAGCATTAAAGCTCAGATACTCATCCCATCAAATATAAGAGGCAAGGAGTATTAAAAAAAATTTATCATTTTGCTCAGAAATTCTCTCCCTCTTTTGACATCAGCAAAAGGGTTAAGCTAAAAATAAAACAATTTGAGCATACAATAAACTTAGCTTAAAAAGAGAACTCCCCCTATTTGACATAAAAATTGGGCATAGAAAATAGTCAAATGAATGTTTTGAAAAGTATGGCAATTTTGCACCCAAAAACAGTATAGCTGGCCATATGAGTTCAAAATAACATGTTAAACAAGGTCAGACCAGAAATATCTACAAACCATTGCAGCTCAAATAATATATAAGACTCGTAAAAGATTGGAGTTCAAGGCATACCGCTTATTATAGCAATGTGTAGGTTTGAGCATGATTTCAGTTGAACTAGTTAGCATGTATTTCTATATTCAATTAAGAAAATTTTATAAACAATAAGGCCTTTAAAATTTTCAAATTTCATGACAAGAATTGAATCATTAAAAACATATGTCATGAATGCCATTAATCATACAAGCAAAAGATAAGATAAATCCTAGTTTAGAAAACACTTCTTGCCATAAAAAAAAACCATTTTGTAAGATATATTTCCCCTTTTGATATTATCAAAACGTACTGGGGACTATGCTTGCTATATAATAATTTTAATCACTAAGGTTCAAGCAAGCTAAAATTTTTCTAGTTAAGCATTTAAAAGCATTCCAAAATATAACCAGAAAAAATCAACCATATAGATCCTAAAGATATCAAACGACTTAAAGCAAGATTATATGGCAATCCTAGAATAATTGTGCCTAAGCACCAATTTTCATTTACTGTGAGCAAGAAATAAGATAGCATGCTTTGAAAGACATATGCCACAGTAAGCTATAAATCTAAGATAAAAGTAGGGTGAGTATAAGAAGTGGAATTTTATAAAATCTCACCCTTTAGATTTAAATGCTAGCTTAGATAAAATGAATCACTTATACTAGTCAAAGCTTAATCTCATTAAGTATGCCAAGCAGTATAAGCAATTATTTTAAAACTTTTAAACCAATTATACTGGATATTTATCAAATCAATTTTTATCACTCAGCCAGTATAGTCTATCTTATAGAACACAAACGCATCAAAAATAAGTATTAAGGCATACAATAGTGCTCATAAACCTGAGAACAATCCATATCTATTCATAGAGCTTTAAAAGCAAGATATGATGTTTAGGATTTTTAGAAGAGCCTCGTTATTCAAAAAGCAAATGTGATGCATATGAGTCATCGAGATATTTAAATTAATGTTTTTTCTTTAAGAATGGAGCTCAGCTCCCCAAAATGCACACACAAAAGCATTTAACAAATAACCATCCTTTAAAATAAAATTCAGCATGCAACACATTATAAACGTTCAGTGCATAGTTACTGCATATTGCATTCATTTCAGCACTCAATAGCCAACAAGGCTATATTCAAAGGATCATGCAATAATTATGCAGTACACACGAGCATGCATCAAAAACCTAGTTGTTTCCACAGCATGCAATTCACAAAGTTCGCATCTGCCAAGCAGATGGCGTTCAAAACAATCAGCATGCAACAACCTAGCTTACTATCAGCATACAGATGGTATCAAACAATTCAGTATAACCAATGATAGTCCAAGATACCAGATATTTACTATCCACCAAAGAAATTTAATCATTTAGTACAATATGCATGGTAAATTGCAGTGCTGTTCTCATAAAGGCACAGAACAAGATCACCAAAACATTTAATTGATAGAACATTACAAATAGAAACGCTCCCCCTCAATTATGCACTCTACTCATCATAATATGCCTTTTCATCTTTTCAAATTCTTCAAATTCTTAGCCAAGTGCCCTAAATTTTCAATGATTTAAACTTGGCTTGAAAGCTTAAGCTCAGAGGACCAAAAAGACACAATGAATCTCTTTAGGTGTACTAAGCCTATTTTGCCTCTTTTCTTATGAATCTCAACACATGAGAGGCTCAAGATTGAATGGCTTTCAATTCTAATTGCATGTGCATAGGTCTCCTTGAAATTTATGCATTCATCTAGATTGAAACCTAGTGCAACCATCTTAGCCATTCAATTCCATTCTAAGGATATGAAGCTCTAAATGATTTGACTTAAAGTCTGAGAGCTTATGAAGGGAGTTCAAATAAATACTCTTAAAAATTAAATCACTAATAAGTTCAGAAGAGTATTTAGGAGAATATGAATATTTCTTAAATGAAGCGCTTTGGTGATTTCTAATTTTCTACAATTGGAGAGTATCCTTTAAATATGATCACAATTTAGAACAAGGATACGAATCAATGAATGGATGAATCTTTACCTGATATGATCGATGTTTGGTAAAGATTTCCTATGGAAGGAGAAAGCTTTTAGAAGAATCAAAATTAAAGAGTTTTTGCATTTTAAGCATAGAGGGAATATTTTAATTTGACTAGATGAACAAACTCGAATCCCTTAGTGGACGCTTCTAATTCGATTAAGAAATGATCTCTTTTGATAAGCACTAGTAGAATAGGAACTTATGATCATGGTATTAAATAACGGCCGTTACGTAATGGAAAAACAGGTCTTAGATACCGTTTCAGGCCGCATTAGCGGCGAGCCAAAAATTCACATGGGTAATAGCCGTTAGGGAAACGCAACGGCCGTTACACTAACGTTACGGAACGTAACGTCCGTTACGCAGCTTCGAGCTTTCGAACCCTTACATCTGTCGTCCGCAAGGTGAGTTCAGTTCCCTCTTTACTTGAATCACTCTTCGATTCTTCGTCTCTTTCATACGTACAGCTTCGATCTACTGATCTGAAGCTTCGAAATCCCTAAAATCCCCAAAATCTGCTTCATACAGCTTCGTCTCCCTCAGTCCATCATTCGTCTCCTTTGTCCAAGAACCCAAAAATCAGCAAGCCTTCGATTCCTCCATTCAAAGCCTTCGATTCCTCCAAAATTTGGAGGCTTGCAAGTTGCAGCTACAGTAGGCCAGTAGCTCTCTCGTAGTCGCAGGGTCGCAGCTTCCGTGGGAGTGGAAGTCAAGAGTGGGTAAGTGGTAACTGCGAAGTGGGTGGTCGCCAGTGGGTATGTAGTATGTTTGTTGTTTTATTATTTCAATTTATGCTTTATTGGTTAATAATTTACTCTATTTTATTATTTCAATTTATGCTTTATTGCTTTATATAAATTGTGAATTTCAGTTTGTTTTAAATTTCAGTTTATTTAATTAGTATATAAATTGTAAATTTCAGTTCATTTCATTAGTATATAAATTGTAAATTTCAATTTTAAATTTAGTTTGTTTTATAATTTCAATTTATAGTTTATATAAATTATAAATTTCAGTTTATTTAATTACTAATTAGTATATAAGTTGTAAATTTTGTTTTATAATTTCAGTTTATAAATATAATTAGTATATAAATTTAGTTTATTTATTATTTAATTAGAATACAAATTAACAATTGCAAATTATTAATGATTGTATAAGTAGAATTTTTTAATTAAAATAAAAAAATAGTATAAAGTTTTTAAAATATAAAATTTATACAGTTAGTTAGACTCTTAGAGAGTTAGAACCTAGAACTTAGAACTTAGAAACTTAGAGTACAGATTTAGTAAAAAATTATTAACTAATAGTCTACATATTCATTTTTTTTATTACCTTGAGGTCCTTGACAATTAATAATTTAATATTAGATATAAAATTTCTAATAAATTCTAATTTGCACACAATTAGTCAAGTCTCAACTCTTAAGTGACTCAAGTTCAAGTCTATTACCATTTAAATAATTAAATTGTAATAAATTGTAAATTTTAAAGTAATGTAAATTATTAAAAAATATGTTTTTTTTGTAAACAGCGCACTAAAATTAATATAAAAATTATAATGTCTATTAAAAAACATTTGTAGGTTGAATAAAGACTTTTAAAATTCATTAAAAATCATGTATTAATGGATTTCATGCTTATTTTTCGATTTTGGCATGGTTGTGCATGTGTGAAAAAAATTCACAACCGTTACGCCCACTTCCCGTTACGTAACACCTGCGTCTCCCGCGTCCCGCGACCGTTACGCGACGTTACCCACAACCGCGATTTCGAACCATGCTTATGATGATCAATGCTTATGACCAAAGTGATGACTAAATTTTGATTAGGCTTTTAAGGCACCGAGATGAGTTTAGGAATAAATGATACATAGTATAGGATTGATTCCCTAAAACTCAAGCTTGCGCAATGGACAAAATATGCTTACCTTAGGATATTCAAATTTAAGCATGAATTAAGCATTAATAATTAATTATCAGGTAATAATACCTTTGTCCATTTGGAAGTGGATTTTACTCAAACATGCTTCTGAGATATTATACAAGATAATGATTTATGGTTTTCATCTCAAAAATATAAGGTTCCAAATATTATAACTAATTATGTCCTTAACCTTTATTTTGAACATTCAGAGGAATGATATGAATTACGGTAAGACAACGTCCCATTCAAGCAGAGATTAGCTCATTCCTTTTCAATTCAAAGGTTCACGTGCTATGGCCAATATTTTCATATCTTAACCAATCATTATGATATATATGCATTAAGTGATCAGATTGGATGTATTGCTTGAATTTTCATATTGGCTTGATTTTCTAAGGATTTTAGTATAATAATGGTGTATAGTGAATGCATATACTAAGATTTGACATTTTAAGCACAAACCACTTCCCAAGCCTTTAGTCATCACATACCCCCTTCTATAATACATCCTAAAATCTAAGGAAGAATTATTCTAAACAATTACGTGATTCCATTTGGAGCCATTCTTCCTTGGGTCCTACTGGGTTTGCTTTCCTGATTACCCATATCATTTTTCCACCCTTGCCTCTAGCACCTCTAAATGGACAAGTATATCCAATGTGCCATTTCTTTTCACAATATAAGCAAATTTTGTATGCAAGTGAAAGATTTTGCTTATTAATTCTATTTCTACTAGATGAGGCATACCAATGATTATGGAATTTATAAGATAAATTTAAATCCTTTTTGAAGAGATTTTTCTTTTTAACTCCTAAGGATTTATTTGAATTATTTTTCTCACTTTTGGCTTTGGATATTATTCTAGAATGATCCTCCAATGTTCTCTCCAAGCAAGTGATTTTCAAGATCCTCTCAATTTTTTTTCTTTTCTAAGGTGGCATGATATTCTTTTAAACTTTCTAATTGTTTTGTCAACCTTTTACTTACATTTTTCAAGAAAGTTTTCTTCTTAGATATCTTAACTTGAATCTTATGCATTTTACATGAAACATTTTCTAGTTGATTGTAAGAAGACAAGCTTTCATCATAAAATTCAACAAATGATTCATCACAGGAATTATCACAATAATTGTCATATGAATCAATGCATGAATTATTGACAGAGTTATCACAAGGGCTATTAGATGATTCATCACATGATATATTGCAGGATTCAATACAAGAATCATTAATTAAGGTAGAAGGGAAAGTATGTACCTCTTCAACCTTTTTATCAATTAAAACAATAAGCCCTTGATTTACCACTTCTTGATCATTTGACCTTGGAGCATCCGGAGTGGTGGTCTTCTTCTTCAATTCCTCCGTATCTCTTTTCAAGCTCTTCTTAAATTTCTCTTGCACATTTACAAATCATGATTTCATGAAAAATATTAGAATGTAAAGCGCAATATAATAAATCCATGGCATTTGAATTTGCTTGCATTAAGCTAAAGTCTTTTCCATTTATTGGCACACATTTCCCTTTAACAATCATTTGTCAGGCCCTCCAATCCATTGATTTTATAAATACTCTCATCCTTAGTTTCCAAGAGGTGTAATCGACACCACAAAATAATGGAAGCCTAGTAAAGGATTGTCCCTCACAGAATGGGAATACACCAATATGAGTCATGTGATCTTTAACAAATACGGTTAAACTTTTTGTAACAAGGCTCTGATGCCAAGTGTGAGTAATGGTGTATTCCCAAGAGGGAGGGTGAATTGGGCATTTAAAAATCTAGGTCAATTTAGCCCTAATTTTAAAACACAACCAGAATTACGCAAGCCTAGGGTTTTTTTCATGCAATCCCAAATCCCCCAAATATTAATGTATGCAAATATTTAAACACATACAACATTCATAACAAATTAAACGTAAGCATACAAGTGCGGAAAGAATAAAGAGAATAAGGAGAGAGAGAGAGAGGGAGAGAGAGAGAGAGAGAGAGAATAAAACCGATATTTTTTACAAGGTTCGGCAAATCCTGCCTACATCCTTGACTTCGACAAACCACCCAAGGATTCCACTATCCGCTCCTTAAACCCGGGCGGAGCTACCTGTTAAAACCCGCTTCTTCATAGGGAAAAACTTCCCTTTACAATCCACTTCTTAACACAAGGCGAAGCTGCCTCACCAGGCGATACCCCATGCCCATCCCGATTCTATACCCGCACCGTAATTACAAATGAAAATATAAATTTGAGTACAAGAGATGCTTCTTAAGAAGTTGATTTGTACAAATGAAGAACAATATGCACTCTCACAAAATATGAGTTAAAACTCAATAGAGTATGTGCATTTTTCTCAATAAAACTTTTGCAATCTTTGAATAAGATGTATATGATAAATACTTCAAAAATTAAACCCCAATAAATATTTCTCCTAAAATATTTTTCAAATGAAGAATGTAGGAGAACCTAGGGTTTTTGCTCTCAAGGAGATTTTTGCAAACATAAATATATAAATAAATAAATAAATAAATATATATATATATATAATATATATATATGATCTTTGATTTAAAATATGAAGTATGCAACAAGTACTTCAAAGATCTAAGACCAATAAATATTTCCCCAACAAAGATTTTTGCACAAAATGAAGTATGGAGAAAATTTGATTTTTGCTCTCAAAAGAAATATTCAAATGGAAGAATAGATGAGAGTAAAATTCTATTTCTTTTTGAAAGGATGAGTGAAAATCACACTCAATAACTTAAGCTCAATAAAAGATTTCTCCAACAAGTATTTTTCAAAAGAAGATGTAAGAGAAAGGCTATGAAATTGCTCACAAAAAGATTTGCAAAGAATAAGTATGAGAGCTTTTGATTTTCAAAAATAAATGCACAATAATCAAAGAATATAAAAATATATGTTCAACAACCATTTAAAGAGCATTGAGCAAGGTATTTATAGCCAAATACAATTTCTAGCCGTTAGGTGACCGTTGGGGTGTTAAAATAATATTTTATTTTAAAATTTTTGACTGTTGGGAGCTCAAATTTGCCTAAACTCGAGAGGTCCGGTCGATTAGGGCTTTCTCTAGTCGACTGGCCCAAGGCAATTTTTCAAAATTGCGAGCTTCAACATGCCGACACTATGATCCAGTCGACTGGGCCTCATACCGTATAAAGGCCGGTCGACTGGGCATGAAACACTTTCAAACGGCTGGTCAGCTAGGCTTTCTTAATTCAGGCCAAGATGGTGAGGCCGGTCGATTGGGGCTTATAAGACATTCAAGGGACGGTCGACTGGGGGCCTTATACACTTGAAATTTTTGGCCGAGTGTATGGCTGGTCGACTGGGGCTCTCAAGCCGATCGACCAAGCTCAATGAAAAATTAATTTTAGCCCACTTTAAAACCTCCAAAAATATTTTAAAACCTTTGTATGATTTTAGCATTTTAGAAAAAGGTTTTTCATGAAACGTTTGGTTCCCTAAGGTCAGTCTATGGTCCATTGAGCTTCAAACATATCATGTAAGAAATGCAATATTACAACCAAATCGAAATGCATTACAAATTAAAATAAAACATGTCTTCCTTTCTTGCTCTTCAATTCTTCATGGAATACAACAGACGAAATGTGCTTTAAGTCTCTCATGGCTTCCATTTTTCCTTTCCCTTATGTGTGTGCTGAATTATAGATCTGTTTAAATACTGAATACACACATAAGATACTTGTGCTTTGTCATTATCAAAACAGGGATCAGACTGAAAAAGTCAACATAATGGCCAAAACAAAAGCATAATCAAACCTATAGAATATATTACTAAATCAAAAACCAACCAACAAAATTGAAAGAATGGCAAAGCAAAGACAATTCTACAAAATAAATAGTACACTTAGTAAAGAAGGAGATCATAATCATACTGGTAATATTCCTAAAAATAGGAGACTATAATCAAATGTGCAATAGTTAAAGACAATTGGATGGCAAATAAAAGAATTTTGAGTGCTATCTAACCACCTGTTAATGAATCATATAATAGTTCCGATAAATAATAACCATGCAATACCAATGTCTTTTTTTCAATTAAAAGATACTTTTTGAGTTAGGTAAGGAATCAGGCTTGGAATGCATTACATACTCATAACTTCTAAAAAATATTCAAATGAAATTATAGAAACAGGCTACTAAATTAGGAATTTTATAGAAAATAATTTTAGAAAAAACTATAGCAGATCATCCAATAGCGTGGAAAAAGTTATTTTGTTACATAGATTTTCCACCTCTCACTAACAAATTTGTGCAAGTGTTGCAGTTGATTTTCCACTCTCAAATTTGTCAAAAACATATAGAAGAAAAGCCAAAAAATTGGGAAAAAAAAAATACATAACATGAAGCAACACACCTTTTCAGACAGATTTGGGAACACTACTACTGTTGCCTTTGTTGGCGGCAGTAACCATCCATTTAATCGTCCCATTAAAATTTGCAGCGCAAGAAAATTTTGGTAAGGAAAAAATGGCAATAACAATGAACAACATATTGGGTAGAAAAACTAGGTAGACAAAATCTACACAGTATAATTAAGCAGATAATAGAAAGTAGAATATTCGCTGTAACTAAAGAAAAGTAAAACATACCCAGATGGATTATGACCATCGGACACCAAAGGAGAAACAAACATCTAATATCTAGTGTTTATTTTACAACCCAAAACTTTATTTTGTTTTGTCAAAAACAGCGAATGCTCAATTTCACGACTTACATATGGAATAACATACAAAACACATAGTTTTAAGATTCTTATTTTTAATTTATTAAGGTGTTCAATATGCCAAGAAACATAATTAGAATGCCAATTTAGAAAAAGGTTTACAAATCCTCTTCTAAATGTTCCAGGCTAAAATAGGAAAAATGAGCAAATACCAAGCAACAGATCAAATTCAATAGAATTCAGTTAGTAATAGGTAGAAACAACTGAATTAAATTCTATTTACATATGATTCCAAGCATAGCAATAGGTAGAAACATGCAAGCTATGTAATTCTTAAACACCGAAAAAGAAAAGGAAAACCTCCTCTAGCTTTGATTGTTAATTTATGGTGGACCCCACATAATGTACTCCAGCAAAAATAAACCAATAGAAAAGCATAAAAATGCCACATGAGCGGAAAAAAAAAAAGTCATGCCTAGTTACATTGTCTAATTCCAAAACCAACAATAAAATACGTGTTCCAACTTTTTTCAAAACCATAAACCAATAACTAAAAAACACCACTGTTCAGATAGTAGTATTAGTGTTAATTATCAAATCCTCTATTTTATTGTTGACAATTAATTAATTAAGCTATACCTAAGTGGGCTCAACTAAAGCATATGAAACACTACTCCTCATGTTAATTTAATTCCATACTTTTAACATTGAAGTTACATTTGGTTCACATGGTTCACGGAATAGCTATTCCTCGGAATAGGATGAAATACAATGAGAAATTTGGGAATAGAGGTAATAGCTATTCCTTAATATTTCATCCAACATGCAAATAAGAAAGAAATATATGTTTCATGATGAAATTTGGAAATGGTCATTCTTTAATATTTTTCACATTGTTATTGGTTTTATGGTAAGAACATATTTTTTAATATAAACTATTAAATACTTATATTATAACTAATTTCCTAGAATAGTAATTCTGCGAACCAAATGTAACCTTACCTCTCCCCATATTAAAAATGATTTTTTTTTTATAAGGAATACAAATACAACAACAAAACCAAGCCTTAAGCCCCACTAGGTGGGGTCCGCTACATGAATTCTTTTCTGCCAATTTATGCGATCATGGAAAATTTCTTTCGACAACTTCAGAACTATTAAATTCTTACTCACTATCTTATTCCAAGTTATTTTAGGTCTATCCATACCCCTTCTACTACCCCTCACAATAATTAACTCACTCTTCCTTACTGGCGTACTATGTGGCCTACATTGCAAGTGCCCAAACCATTTGAGTCGCCCCTCCCTTATCTTATCTTCTATAGGAGTTATGCCAAACTTACTATGTATATGTTCATTTTTTTAATGGACCAAAAAAATTACAAATGGTATACTTTGCTAAAATTTCATTGATGAGAGAGAGAGAAGATCAAGAGCAAAACAACCATCAGAAATTTTGAAACTGAGAAAAGGCTATTGGTGAAACAAAGCAGTAACTGACCACACTAACTTCTAGTTATGTGCTCTCGCTTCTATAAACATCTCATTTATCTTACCAATATTGCAGAATTTCCAAGAGAGGACAAACAAATTGTGGTATGGCCATGGGGTACTGAATGCAGATGAACACAATCTTCGTAACTCGGCAAGTTAGCAATTTTCATAAAGTTGTCATCTTGGCAGTGGGGAGAACACCAAGCTTAAGATCAAGTCATCATTTGTACAGTTCAATGGTACCTCCAAAATAACGTCCAACAGTGGACAGCCACAAAAATAGTAATCTTTGCCTACAATTGTATGCTTTTCCCCACCAAACAGTGCAGTTCAGCAGTACCTCCGCAAAGGTGTTGAGACAACACAGACAAAACAAAGAGTGATAAGGTTAAAAACAAAAAAGAACACAGGCCAGCAGGAACATAAGCAGGACCAGATCAGGCACGCCCAAAACCACATGGCGTCCACTAAAACACCCAACACATGTCACTCAAAAGTGGATCTGACTCAATTTTAACTATAAGTTATAGATGTTTTAGATGACTATGAGCTCATGTTTGGGAGCTCAGAGTATGGACATTAGATTTGGATTTGTGTGAACTTGGACAAAAAATAATAAAATTATATTGAGTTTCATTTAAATCTATACAAATAAAAATCAAGGACCAAATTTCATGCTCCCAAACACAATGTGTCTTTTCATATAATAATTGCACGAGTACCGAAAATTTTTGAAGTTATATTCTCAAAACTTTCATGACCTGAACAAAACATCCTCCGAGATTATGCATATTGAGTGGAGGGTGATTGATTGGTCACACATTTGTTCTATATAGTGCATTATGCACAAATATTGCAAAATAGTTGTGGAGTTCAGAGCTTTTTCCTTTTAATATTAGCAGAATATAGAATAATCAATCCATGAGCTTATCTGCAGAGTACATATAAGGGTCATTAATATTTCTAAGGACTACAAACCTAACAGAAGTCTCACTAAAACCTATGGATGATTCCTCAACATTACACGCAACAGGTTGTTGGTATTGTGATTCATGAATGAATTTTTTTTTAATTGAAAAAGAAGAAATATTATAAAAGAGAAGAAGAATTACAAAAGGAGTATAAGATATCCTCCTTAGTAAGAAAAACAAACCAAAAAAATCAAAAAATAACACTGCTCACCAATCATGTGGTAAATCTGAAAAAAGAGACTTCTCTATAACAGCAAGCTGCAAAAGCCCACAATAAGGGCAAATACTGAATTCAATCCCAAAGCAAAGACAAAGGCATCCTCTTCAACAAACATACAATGCTATAGTTCATTCTCTGGATCAAGATCAAAGCATATCATTTTATATAGATTCTTTGGTTACCAATGGTGGAACAATGTAAGAGAAGAAGGAAATGCTCTGCCTCTGTTCTCAAAGCAGACAAAGCAGACGTTGTACAAGGGCTAAGGTTTGTCAATGGTTTATGCAAACAATTGATTAGAAACGCATTGTTTTGTCATCATTTTGTGTCAATTAGTCATTTGACTCTGATAACTAAATTCATAAGCTAGCTCCAATATAAGGCTATGAATGGTATTGGCAAGCTATGAGCTAAAACTTGCATTCAGATACCATAGCAAAATTATTCCTCTAGACATCTTACTTTAATAATGGAGAAACTGAACAAACCATCAGGAAACAAATATTGATTTATTTTATGTCAAAAGTGATGTTTGGCTATAAATGAAAGGTATGACCCTCTGTCTCTGTATATGCTTCTTTATTTAAGAAGAAAAAATCAAATCTTACTCCTAAAGTTAAACATTTTATTTGGCAGCTGATTCATGGCAGGCTACCACAGGATAGAATTCCTAAAATGGATGATGCTGTTTGGTTGCTGCATGCTGTGTAGAAGCGGAAACTATTGACCATATTTGTTTGTACAGCCCTTTCGTGAAGGGTATTCGGTTGTGTTATGGATCTTTGTCCCATTCCTAATGAACAAATTACCAGCGTTTTCCAATTTGATCCAACTGGATCAAATTTAAGCTCTTTAAGAAACCTCTTAATGTGATTTTGTGCGAGACCTCCTGGAAAAAGCAGTGGTCTTTCTCTAGATTATTTGGAAAACATAGAAATATTATCTTCTTCAAATCTGGTAAGTTGGATGTTGTTTCATGATTAACAATTCATCCTAGGTCTACCAGATTATGTTAATAGATTTATTTTGAATGTAACAAGATTGATTAACTAAGGATCAAATGATATTGGAGAGCAGGAATGTTTCTCATACAAGGTTATCTTATGTTAGTTGGCAATCACCTAAGTTGATTTCTTCGAAATCAATTGTGATAGATCAATTTGAACTCAAACTGTGCAGCTTCTATTGGATTTATTATCATAAACAGGGCGACAGTGACAGTCACCGAGTGCAAGGCAAATAAAGCTTGATTAATGGCAGCCGATAATAAGGGCATAGACAAAGAACACGTAGAAGGAGATTCAAAACTTTGCAAAGATTAATTTCTCAAAAAATTTCATATTCTGTGGCTTCTTTGGTGTTCAGTCAAATATATTAAATAGCTACCATCCTAATTTCAAGCAGTCTGCATCACTCTTTTGTATGGAAAGCAAATAAGTAGCTGATTGTTTAGCTAATACAGGTCATCCTACAAGTGGTTACAGATTCAAGTTTTTCCCCTCCTGTGTTGTTAAACGAGGATGTATCTATGACTTCATTGTACTCAAATTATTTAATAAAAAAAAAATTATCTTTTTCTGTCTCTAAAACAATTAGGAGACAATAACTGTCCTCGTAATATGAAGCAAGATCATCACAGAAAATACTTTCCAAGCTAGAACATTCCAGTTTTGAAACACCAATTAAGTTCACATTTTCCAACCTAGATGCTCCACCAGTTGCTTCCAAAATGGAAACAGATGTCAAAACGGTTCAAAAAGCTCAAAATTTCAGCTTCCCCTCGTACCCTTCTTTTGCTAAAAAACCTAAGCAATAACAGTTTAGTAACCCACAACTCAAAAATCCCAACATACCAGCATCCAATTGAAATCTAACCTTCTCCATAGCCAGCAGGACGCCACCACCGAGGCTGAGGGAAAGTCATACCTCGGCTCTTAGCGATGTCCAATAAATCAAGATTTTCCAGACTATCATCACATCCCTTTGAGAGCATCTCCATAGCAGCTTGAATATGTTTAACCCATTTGTTCTTTAAAAGTGAAGGATTGGATCCCAACCCCTGTTTAGCATTCTCATCTTGCCTACAAATTGATAGCGGCAGCTCACGCCACCCTTCAAGGCCTTTAGTTTGGCTTTGAGCATTATCAGTCGAGCAAACATACTTGAACTTCTCAATATCATCTGCATTGTTAGCACATGAATCTCCTCCGCCATTGCTGTGTACTTCACCTGTACAAACCTCCAGTTTATCTATACCATGCCCCACAGCTTCACCAATAACCTCGTCTGACAAAACCAGTTTCACTGTCTCGTCACATTTTTCAAACTCAGATTCAAGAACTTCGGAGGCCATCCTCTTGTCCGAAATTGCTTGGCCCCTAGGTTCAGTTAAAACCAATATATTCTTCTCAACAATTTCCACAGATTTAGAAGCGTCTCCGATACTCTGAGTTACAATCCCCACACAAGCATTTGGAGTCTCTGAACTCAAATTGGGTCCAGAAAATTTCAGTTTTTTCGTGGGAGTCTCGGCTAAAAGGTCATCTTCCGAAGGAGCGTCTCTTTTCGAAACCCCAACTTTCTTCTGTCGAGACTCAGAACCTTCACTCAAGCGAACACCATCGATCCTCTGTGCCAACTTCACTTCTGAAGACCCTAAATCTAAGTCCTTCGGCAAATCAACTGCCCCATCACTGCCCGTAGTTGCAGAACCAACGTCCACGCCATCACCACCGCGAGCACCGTCGATAACCTTATCGGCGCGATGATCAACGGCCACACGTCTTTGCTCATCGGAGCTACCGAGGTGAACCAGGGACTCTTCCGGAGGGGTATGGAAGTCGTCGCGAGGCGTGCCTTCGTCCTTCAAACTATCTGGCGCAGAAACCATCAGGATTCCCGTGGAATCCACGGGAATCCCGCCAGAGCCCGACGAATCAACGGTGATATTATCCTCCGATTCGCCGACGAAGGGGAGGCGGCGGAGCTGCTCTTCCTGAGAACTTGAATACTCGCAGGATTGGAGCAGAGAACCGAAGGCATCCTCTGCCATTTTCGAGTGTTGAAGAAGCGAGAAGAGAGAAATAGCAGAGAAGTGTTTGTGGGAGATATGCAAATGGGCGTGAACGGATTCTTTCCCCACAAAACGACTGCGTTTTGTGTAAAAGTCCTGGCTGCAATTGTGGCCGTCGATCTTTAAAACTTCCAGCTCTCAACCATGGAGGGTACAGATCGTCGTGACCTAGGTTTTTGGTCTATTTAATTAATTTTGGGGTTTTTAAATTTTAATTTTGTTTTTTTAATCTTCCCGCCAATATTTAAATCAACGGTTGATGATGCGATGATTTTTTTTTGGGCGCTGGAAAACAATTTTTTGAATTTTTTGTTAGATGGCCTCGACTAGAAAAATATTATTCCCTTCCCTCCATATTGAAAAGCATATCTTTGAACTTTTTTATTAATGAATTATAAATTTTTCAATTAGGTTACGTTTGGCAGTGCAAATTTATACTATCCATTTAAATTTGAGTGAATTCAAGTGATTTTTTTTTTTATTTTTTTGAATTTATAGAAATTCAATTTTAAAGTCTAAATTCGAGTTAAAATTTTAGATTGAAATTTAGAATTTTAATGCAATTGAAATGAATCAAAATAAGAAAAATCTATTGTTGTGTTTGGGAGCATGAATTTTGAATCTTAAATTAGATGGATTTATATAATTTTTAATACAATTTTATATAGAGGTGGCAAAATGGATCGAAACCCGACGGGTGACTCATGATCCGTCCATTTGAATTTGATTTGGACTAGCAGAAGGTACCCTATTTATAAACGGGTCAACCCGAACCTAACCTGTTGAATAAACTGATTAGGCGAGTTCGGGTTGGGTACCCACCGGGTGACCCGTTTAATTTGATAAATAAATATATATATATATATATATATATATATGTATATGCATATTACATTAAAAAATATTAATTAAAAATGTATTATTTTCTACATTTCATATTTTTTGTTAAGATATTAATAAATATAATAAAAGAATGTTGTTTTTTTTTTTAAATGTCACTTTATATGAAATGTTTTAAAAGTTTAAAATAAATAAATTATATTTTTAAAACAAATTTTTAACAGATACCCGTTTATTAAACAGGCGGATTTAGGTTTATATGTTAATCACTCGTTAGTAAACGGGTCAAATCGAATCCATACATGTTTAACCTCTATCTGTTTACGACCCGCTCAAACCCAACTTGCTAATCCATTTTGCCGCTCCTAATTTTATTTCATATATTATCCAAATCCAATATAAACTCGAATCCAAAAGCGGTTTAGGATTTGAATTTGTATAAATTCTATATTATATTTTGTCTGTCTTCATAATTTCAAATTTGAGTCCCAAATCTATACTCCCTAAAGCATTGTAAGTGTTATTCTCTTCTTAAAGCATGTATTTATTATAACAAAATCATATAACATGTCAAAATATAAAATTGCATCTCTGTATCTCGTCATGTGAATTAGTGGCAAATGATTTATATAGTCAACCCCACTTAGTAGAATATAAGGCTTGTTGTTATTGTTACAACTGTCAAGTTGAAGTATTTCGTAAAGTTAATAAATCAACAATTATACAAATTTTTCTAATTTAATGTAAACAATATTTTCTTACCCTATCTATAAATAAAATTAAATAATTTATTTTTAAACAAAAAAAATATTATTTTAATTCTAACTACTTGGTCGATGGGCTTATTTTTGTCACTTTCAATTTTGTAAAAGATCAAATTAAAATGAAAATGAGATCTTTGAATTACTCAAAAGCCCAATTAGATGAGACAAATTTTAATAAAATTAAGAACTATCACCAGTGATACCTGACTGATTCTCTTATTTAGTATTCAAATGCCAAATCCAATAACTTGCCCTTTAAATTAGTAACAGGGTACATGCATAACATGTGCAAGTACCACATATTATTAGTGCACAATTTTTTTTTTTGAAAAATTACAAATGTCAATGGGTACATGATTTTAAACAATGAAACTGTGAACTATGAATTTTCAATAGGCAAAACAGATAAATTTCATTGGTGATTACAAAAATTTTAACTAAATTTTATTAAGATAGACTTTAAACTATTTTATATCTCAAGACTACTTCAATAGTCTTGGTAAAGTGAATGATTTCTTTGCATTTGTAGTAATCTCAATGCATTTTCTACTAATAACAAACATAAGATGAGAATTACACATCTCAAGGTTCGGAGGATAAACCTTGAAAAATCGAAACTAAGAATAGGCCGACGAAAGATCGAAACTAAGAATAGGCCGACGAAAGGTATATTGTAGAAGACTTTAATAGGGTCTTTTCACTAGCAAGAGAAGAGGGTCGATCAAAAATACTTTTTGTATCACTGTGAGCCCAATGATCTTCCAAATCATTCCCACAGGAGATCTAAACCACCCCCCCCCCCCCTTTTTTTTTACCAATCTCTAAACGCTTGAGTAGATCATACAAAGATATCACTTCCTCATGAATTTATTTTATATGCTTCTAGGGGAGTATTGCTCGTCTATCTCAATGAGACATCTATCAAATTGTTGCAATTGATGTTTGATCCTGAAGAATCAAACTAGAAACTGAGGATTAGGTGAAATGTGAATCAGACGAGTTGGTTTCTAATAATTCATGAAGGAAATTTTGTCATAAGATCCCTTTATCATTTTGTAAAAATAGGCTAAAGTGAACGGGTTTTTTTTTTTTTTTTTTGGCATTTGTAGTCATCTCAACGCATTTTCGACTAGTAACAAACACAAGATGAGAAGTACACATCTCAACTATGAGTCGATTCTTCTTATTCTTCATCCTTTGCCGCCTGCCACTTTCGCTCTTCCTCCTTTTTTTCACTTGTATTTTTCATATTTTGAGGACTCATGGGTGGATTCGCTTTCACCTAGAAAGTACATAACATATTTACAAGTGAATAAAAAAATCACAAATCCAAAACTCAAAAGTTTGATGCATAGATATAGAAAGAAATGTACAACTATAGAGATCAAAATATACAACAAAGAGAAGAACATAGACTAAGAACGAGAGAAAAAAAATATTATTCAGTAACAAAAGGAAAACAAAGAGAGAAAAAGAAAAGTATAAGATAATTCTAATGAAGCAATGCAATCAAATCCTACAATAAGTCTTCTAAATCTACATGTTTAGAAAAATCATTTGTCAAATACCAAAACACCACTCCAAAATAAATTAACAACAGGGGACACCCTTACAAAATTCCATCATTTCTCTCCAACAAAATGCACTAAATATTTGTTAGAGTGTTGCAACACCAGCAATGCAAAGAATTTTTCCTCTTTCTCCCTACAGTATCCTTTAAACAGAATAGCGCATAAAATCTCTAAGAATAGTGGCAAAACAATTCTTGCAAAAAATGGGAAATAAAATCATTTCAAAATTACCCAAACAATTGAATTTAGAAATGAAGAGAGCAAGTCTTCCCACTCATAAAGCAAAGGATACAAATGGTGTCATCAAGACTTATTAGGTCTTCGCTTATGAAATAAGTTGTTAGCATTAATTTTCTCAAGGATCATAGTATAAGTAAAAATGCTTTTCATTAAGAACTACACTCCAAATTCTTTTATTGCTCTCCAAATGGGTGCGAGAAATAAGCACAAGAAATTTTTAGCTTTTCTAGGTTTCATCCCATTTTGATAATGACAAATCAAGGCATCTAATTGTGTTACTAAGTATATGAACAAGATTAGGCCTCAAAAAACACAAATGATCGATCCAAAATGGAAGCAATGAAGCACTCAAATAAAGACATCTCTTGGTACATTCCATGGCAAATTGAAAACCAAAGCTTAAAGACATGTATTTTTTTAGTTGTAATGCATTTAGGCTTCAATTGTACATGCATATTTCAATTGATTTGATGTGAAGCTCTTATATGACCTTAGATAGACCTTAGGAACTCAAGTTTTCAAAGAAAACCTTTTTACTAAAAGTGATAAACAAATACAGAAGGTTTAAAATGAGTTTGAAATTGGAAAAGGCTGAAAATCTCAATTATATAAGGGATTCAGTTGACCGCATTGAAGGCTTGGTCAACCAAAGTTCATCCTGATATGATCCGGTCGACAATCATTGGTCAGTCAACCGAATAGCGTGAAAATGCAAAATCACCTTGGGTTCATGTTGGAATTGGTGTATTCCCAAAAGGGAGGTGGATTGGGTATTTAAAATTTTCTGCCTAGGTTCAATTCAAATCCACAATCCGTATAGCTCAACTTAGGGTATGTCTAAGCAAATACCAATAACTAGGCAATATAAAACTGAGCAGATAAATAAAACAGATACAACAGACTTTATATTTCCCAATCATTCACAATAATAAAAACATAAATATTCAAGTATAGAAATTAAATTTGTGGAAATTAAATTTGGACATAAGAAATGTTATCGGGGTTCAGCCAAACTTGCCTACGTCCCCGCCTCAAGTTAACAAGCAAAATGATTCCACTAAGGCTTACTTAACGGGTGGAGCGGCACTGAATACAATCACCTCTCCTTACTGAACGAGGGAATACCCCAAGTCACATTCAAATGGTTGACCCCAACCTTTACAACTACACCTTATGATGCAACAGGTCCTCCTAACCGGGTGTGAACTATCCGGTGCACGTTACAGGTCAGTGCAATCCTCTTCCGATATCACACATCGGGAATGCAACAAATAGTACAAATTTTGTGTATAATACAAATGCTTCTCAACTAAGTAGATAAGTACACCAATAAGCACAATACACTCACAAATGATGGGAGTTTAAGCTCAAGTGAGATTTCGTTAATACTATATATCAACTCATAATAGAATGTGTGTCACTATGTATATGTGTGAGTGAGTGAGATCTTTGATTCAAGATGGTATAATCACAATATGAATACTCAAAATACTCTCCGCAAGTCTACCGGAGCGGATCCTTGGTGGGAGTGGTTCGAATTCCATCCCGATTTCAGGGTAAGGCATTTTATTCAAAATTTGTCTTTCCTGTAGTTATATAAAATGTTGTATGTAGAAAAATAATGATATTTTATTCTGGGAGATATTGTTTTCAGGGTGTTGAGCGAGGAACCTTACGGGAGTAAGACAAAACTCAGTAAGGGGCTTTCACATAAATCAAGTAAGTGAAATATGCTATGTTAGGATTTTTATCAAAGATTATAAGTATATCCATGTATGCCAGTTTATTATTTAGTTTTTACAGATTGAGAGTTTTTAAATAAATGTGTGGCCTGAGTAGATTTTACCTAATATAGAATTTATACAACTTTTAGGTATTTCATGTTATACAGTATATAGACAGATATTCACCGATTTACCTAATATAGAATTTATATAGCTTTTCGGTATTTCATGTTATACAGTATATAGACAGATATTCACCGATATTTAACAGACGGATATAAACAGATTTTGTTCAGTTAAGCATATTACAGTATTTAATGTATGTCATGTTTTTCCTAATGCCATAACACTCATATTATATAGACAGATTATACAGACATATTATACAATTATAGCATCCAGATGCTACAGATATACTATCCAGATATTACAGTATTTTCAGTACAGAAATATAGTGTTATGGTTATCTTGAAAACATGATGAAAACAGTAAAGATAATTATAGTATATGTATTTATACAGTATCAGATCCCTGAGAAATGTTACAGATAGATATAGTTTACAGAGCACAGTACCGTTGCTATTTACAGAACAGAGTGCAACCACATATCTTAAATAGTGTGTGGGTACCGTCAAACTGCCCTCGGAGTGGATGCAGCTCCCTAGTTTGGGTTTAGGGGGCCGATTTGATGAGGTAGTAGTCCAGTTCCGTGCTTAGGAGGGGATGCAGTTTGATCGGACTAAGGTAGTGTAGAGTACAGTGATTTATCTAGTAGGCCAACCAGAGTTAAGTCCCGCCTACGGGCCGCACAACCCTGTCATGAGGGGTCAAATCATGATATACAGAGTTCTAGGAAAAAAACACAATTAAGTATACGTGTATAGTTTTACAATATTTTATAAATATAGTATGATATTAGTAGTATGAAAGATAGAAAGTTTAGATGATATAGTTATATTTTAAGCTACGATAAATGTAAGATATACTTTACTATTTTACCAACTTATACAATTTTAAATATTATTATAGTTATGCAACTTGGTTGCCACACGCTAGTAATAGCATATATCCACTTACTGAGCATCGACTCATCCTATTATTCTAATATGTTTCAGGTGAACCCGTTAGGCGAGCAGATCAGGCTCGCAGATAGAAATGGACCCCCTTTTATTGCCCTGTATATAGAGTAAGTTTGGTTGGGAAGTTGAGTTTTTGGGGAGATAGTATTGGTATATGTAATTATGATATGGGAAAACACTGAATTTTGGTATTGTATATATATATGGATATGTGAATTATGTTTTTCCGCTGCATAGGTGTGCCCATTACATACAGATATACTTCGGTGCCTATCTGAGGCCTGAGAGACTATAGTAAGGATATTAAAGTAATATATAAAAATATAAAATAAAATAAAATAAGGGAATAAATTTTGGGTTGTTACAGTTGTCTCATCCCAATGATTTAACATTTTTCAAGTGAACCAGTTAGGAGAACAGATCGGGCTCGCAGGTTGAGGGGACTAATGTACTGCCCTAACCGTAGGGTGAGTATTTTGGGTAGTCATTTTTGGGTAGTCCCTGGGTTTAGTTGAGGATATTTTGAAAATGGTAATGTATGTATATTTTGGGAAGGATTATGTCACTCTGGTATTGTACATATATGGTTATGGTTATATGTATTCTGCTTCTCGTTGCTTAGGTAGTTTATTGTGTTCTGATTCCATGGTCCCTATCTGGTCTGTGATGATGGTTTGATTTATATTTAAAGGTATAAAAGGAGTGAAATTTTACAGAAAAAAAAAATGGCATGTAAAATTCAGGTTGTTACAATTTGGTATCAGAGCCTAGGTTATTAGGTTCTGCAGAAGAGTGTAGCAGATGCAATACCAGCGTATAGGAAGGGTTTGAGGTTTTGCTCTATGGTCTGGGTACATGATTTCCGTGGTGGTTTCTATGTCTTTCCCAGGGTGACGATTTTAGGAAAGTCATAATAGACTATTGTTGGGTCGTGTGTCTAGGTTACAGGATTGAATTTTGAATTAAGAGCAGGGAAGATAGTTAATTGTGAATATGGAAATTCAATTAGATGAAATAGTTAGATCTGTATGGGAGATAGGGTCCTTAAATTGTATTCTTTGTATTTTCAAGATGGACCTATGGAGTAGTGGTACGAATACTGGGGATGATAGGACATGACCTTCTAGTATGGGAGGTGGAGATACGGAAGCAGTATTGCGCAACGTCACCCAGTAAGTGATGGCTAAGATGGCCAGGAGCTCAGAGGAGCATAGTTACATGATCGAACAGTTTACATAGATGAAGCCCCCATCTTTTACTAGAGGATCTGACTCGATTATAGCTGAAAATTGGGTCTAGAACATTGAGGAGACATTGGTAAAACAACAAGAGGAAAAGAAAACTTCAAAAAGATTTTAGGAGTTAAAAGAAATAATATTTCCAAAAGGAATTTAAAGTCCTATTTTAAATCACATGGTAATGCCTCAACAAGCAAAAATAATGCAAACAAGGAAAAACCCTTACACACAAGCAAAGAAAGAAAAATGGAATAAGTAGTGAAGAAGACAAACCCATTGGGACCCAAGGAGGAATGGGTACCAAAAGGAAACACATGATTCTTGAACTTGTGCTTCCTTAGAACCTAGGATAAGGAAATAGGATTTAGGTAAATTTAACCAAATCTAGGTGAATTGGAATAAGTGTCAACTAAGTGAGTTTATATAGTGCTAAATTAAAAAAGACTTATTTTGTGGATAGAACTCAAAATAAGAAAATTCTAGTTTTTGTATTTTGATTTGTTTAAATTATTTTGTTGGAAATTTTTGAAGAATTATGCCAATATTGATGAATTCAAATTATAAAACCAATTTGATGCTTTAATTGTGTATATGTCCTTATTAATTGGTTTATTTTTGAAATGTTGACTATTATTTAATGGGATAAAATAGCACGTGCTTAAAGCTTATTCTCTAGAAATAAAATTTATAAACCTTGTTTGAATATAAATTCAAAAGCATGCAATGATTTGTTATGATGATATATGCTCGTGTTTGGATACATTGTAGGAGGTCTAAGCATAGCATAATATATCCCATTCATGAAGTTGAGCTTTAGTGAAAGCTAATGATAACAAAAAATGAAAATTTGCATTGAATGCTTAATCAAACAACAAATGATATAATTCCTTAGAAATCATCATTCATGTGTATGTAAGGAAGCCAATCTAGGCTTTTTATGTAACAACCTGAAGAATAATGATATTTAAATAATAAAGAGGAAAGAAAATAGAAATAGTAACAGAAGGAGGTAACTGACTTTGTCGACGAACGCTTTGCGTTCGTCGACAACATTGCATTTTTGAGGTGAAAATTTCCAAAAAATTTCTCAGGCCTCGTCGACGAGGATTCTTTAGGATCTCATTGATGAGGTCCCGTATCGTCGACGAGAAGATACCGAGAGAGGATTTTTGGGAAGTCTGAAATTCGTCGACGAACTTTTTACAGGACTGGTCAACGAGGTGACGTGGCTCGTCGACGAATCACCGCAGTATAAATAGTGCTTAAACTCAAATTTTACGCAGAAATTTCAGCCAAAAAACCCTCTCTCTCTCTTACGGTCCCACACCCTTCTTTCTTCGATTTCGGCCCCGTCAGTTGTTGGATCGACGATCTGAGACCACCATGACGCTCTTGGCGGAGTTCTCTTCAAGTCTGCTGGGGCGGATCGTCGGTGGGATCGAGTCAAATTTCTTCCCAGATTTAGGGTAAGACATTTTAGTCAATTTTTGGCTTTCTGGCAGTTGTAAGAAATGATGTAGGCAAAGAAATATTGATATTTTGTTCTGACAAATGTTGTTTTCAGGGTGTTGAGTGGAGAACCCTGCGAGTGTAGGACCCGTTACAGTAGAGATATTTTAGCAGGTATCAGGTATGAGAAATATGTTATGCTAGGTAGTTCTAAAATGATTTCCAGTATAAAATGTATATTTTTACCAGGTTACTTTTTATAGCAAGACTTTATACAGTTTATTAATTATGAATATTATGTATTAAATTACTATGTAACTTGAAAATATAAATATAGTACAGAAGCATGTTTTACAGTATTATCAGGGTATGTTTTACAGAATGTATAGTCAGTGGATATGTTTTATAGTAATTACAGAATACCATGATTATACAGTTTTCAGTACTGTGATTATACAGTTTCAGTACCATGACTTACAGATTACAGTTCAGTTCAGAAATACAGTTGACATAGTTACAGTTTATTTCAGTGTCATGGTTAATACAGTTATTTCAGAATTATGGTAAATCAGATAGTTGTATATAGAAATGTATTATATAGTATCAGACCCTGTTGGACCATATAGTTACAGAGTACGGTATTGTAGCTACAGATATTTAGTTCAGAGTGCAACCACCTATTTAGATAATACGTGGTAGTAGGTCGATCATGCCCAAACGTGGACAGGTTCCCCATCAGATATGGGTTGAGGAGTGGCCGATCTGACTGAGGGAGTATAGTGGTTTACCCTGGTCGGCCAGCCAGGGTAGATCCCGCCTACGGGCCGCACAACCCTGTCATGAGGGGTTAAATCATAACACACAGTTATCAACAGGGAAATTTTCAGTTACTATTATGCATATACAGATTTACAAAGACAGAAAGTACACTTATTTATATTAGAAGTATTTTGAGTAGAAACCTAAAATACAGACATGTTAAGCAACATGGAAATGTGGATGGTTTCTATTATTTGTATTGTATTTTACATATTCAGTGATACATGATTATGTAGTAATTGATTTTCACAATATTGTAACTCATTGTCACACACTAGTAATAGCATATTTCATCTTACTGAGCGTTGGCTCATCCCATTACTTTAACATTTTTCAAGTGATCCAAGTGGGCGTGCAGACCAGGCTCGCAGATAGAGGGGCCTTAGTATTGCCCTGACAGTAGAGTGAGTATTTTGGGAGTATTTTTGTATAACCCTAGCCAGTTAAGGGTATTTTTGAAAAACAATCATATATGTAATATTTGTGGAATATTTAGACACTCTGGTATTGTATATTTTCTGGATTGTGTTATAAGAATTCCACTTCCCGCTGTCTAGGTTGATGGTTTGGTTTAGTTTAGTAGGTATCAGAGCATTATGAATTTTATAGTATGTATATATATATAAACCCCAGTTAAATACCAGGTCGTTACATTTTAGATGTTATGGTTTAGCACCAACAATTGGCTTATGTGATTAGCATTTACTCACCTCACCTCCATAAAACTTATCTTAAAGGGGAGAATTTTTTTAAATGAATAGCACCTCTCTTTTTGATGATGATCAAAGGGGGAGAATGGTGTTATATCTTTGGTGTTATGCATATGGGGGAGAAATGTATGTATGTATGTATGTAGGGTAAAATGCATATGGTGATATAATAAGTTTATTTTGCTTATAGTTTTATCTTAAATGAACTATTTTATGATGTGCATGTTAAAGCTCTAATAGATATGAAAAATATAGTTAAATGTTTATTATATGCATAAAGTAAGGGGGAGCAAATTATAGACATGCATATAGTAAGGGGGAGCATATTTTAGTCTCATTCCAGAATATACATAATTTGAGGGGAAGCTTTAAAATATACCCTATAGAGAACACTAATGGTTTGCCATAATCAAAACGGGGGAGAATGTTAGCCTTAGAGGCTACGTGAGCTTAATTGTCTTATTTTGATGATAACAACCCATTAGTGGTTATAGGTAAGCTTATCTTTGCATGTTAAGTAACGATCATTATAAATACAAATGCAAATATTAAGTAGATTCTTAATAAGTTAGACATCATCAAAAGGGGAAAGATTGTTAACCTGAGAGGCTACACTATCTTATTTAATGTGTTTTGATGATATTAACTTATTTGTTGTTCCTAGTATATTTCCATCTTTGCAGATCATGTTTAGTACAAGTACAAGTGGCAAATACATAAGTACTGGATCAAAGGCAAAGATTGGATCGAGTTGATGTCGAGAAGAAAAAATCAAAAGGACACTCACTCGAAAGGACTCAAGCACCTAAGAAAGCTTAATGTTAAATTGTTTATTTGTAATGAGGTGTGTTTGAGGTAGCATAGTTTGTAACTCTTGCGGTTTTGTTTCTTGCATGATTTATGAGCAAGAGTTAAGCAATTACATATGCATACTAAGACACATGAGTTTATAGGATTTCACCTAAGTCACAAACTTATCATTCATGGTTTTTAAAGTCAAAACAAAGAGTTTGTCCAAAATATCCTATACTCAAAATATGTTTGCATAAAGGACAAGTTTTCAACATTTTAGTATTTTGAACATTTACATACTTAGTCCTAGCTTTGAAAAAATGAGTCTTATGTCCAAAAGGTTCAAAGAAAGTCAAGTATATTTTTATAAAGAACATACTAAGCATATACGATGTCAAACAAGCTTTCAAACTTGGTTTTTTAAACTAGACATCTTCAAACCTCACTTGGACAAGCACATTACATCATTAGATCATATATATATCTCATTGGCATTTGTCCTAGCATGAGTTAGTGCATTTAGAGGTTTATTTGCATGAAAAACAAGGGTTTAGTCTACCAGAGTAGGGGACTTGTAGGGAACTGAATCCGGAAAAATCAATAAGAAAATAGAAGGAAAATTAAAAAGGACAAAACAGCAAAACTCGTTGACGAGACTCCTTTTCTCATAGACGAAGTCTCTTCTATGGCTCGACGACGATACACAGAGGCCCGTTGACTAGAAGATATCGAGAGATTTTCAAAAACTATGAAATCTCAGACTCGTCGACGAGGCCACTCTCTTGGTGACGAATGCCTTTCTTCGGCTCGTCGACGAGAACTCCAACTCGTCGATGAGGCTAGCAGGGTCAAACTAGTTATAAATAGAATATTCATTACTTCATTGCTAAGTTATCCCAATTCTCTCTCTCTCTCTCTTTTTCTCTCTCTCTCTCTCTCACACGAACCAACCCTTTCTCTCTCTAAGATTTCGTGTCGTCTGTTGTCGGAATCAACGATCTGACATCGTTAAGTGGATTAGGAGGAGAATCTCTATAGTTATAGTGGATCAGATCTTCGTTCTGAGAATTTTTGGGTTTTTCCTAAAATCGAGATAAGGATCTGATTTTGTTTTGGTTTGGTAGATATGTAGTAGTTGAGATTATAGTAAAGTATTATTCTTTGGTTTTTAGGTTTCGGGGATCCCGTGTCATTGTTTTGGATCGAGTCATTCGTGTTTTAATTTTTGGGATTAAGGTAAGGGGATTTGTTTACATCAGTATTTTTAGAAAGCGAAACCACTAGATATGTAGCTTCTGTTTATATGAATGATATGACTGCTTATTTGCAAAGTTTTACTGGGTATAAATGTCGATTCTTACGATTTTACAATTTTTGGTAAAAATGAGGGTTTTGATATATGATCTACAAATTTCTTAAAACTACTTTATTTACACTAAAACTAAAGTAGGAGATGCTTGAAACTCTTAATAGCAACAGAAATGATATTTTACGAATCAGTTTATAGGAAATGTATATTTTGACCAAATAGGTGTGACATATGGTATGAAATGGTACTATAAGAGAATATACTGATTCAGTTAAGTATGTATATGAAATATGGGGACTGGGTCCCAAATGACTTTCAGAAATGCAGAAATGAGATGTCGGTTAAATACCGTGCACTATGTATGTAAGGGTTAAACCGAGAGGGTATGTGCCGGTTTATACCTCAGTATGACTAAAAGAAAGTATGTATGAAAGGATAAATGAATGAGTTGTGAAAATATTGGAACTGCTTAATTGCTCTTATTATAAATTGTATATATGATGTGGGAACCACCATAAAACAACTCGTTATTATTAGAGCCTTAAAGAAGCTCATTAACGGTAAGCGCGATACTGTTGCTAAAACAGATAGGTACAGTGCAACCACACACATGTTTTCAGTGTGGGTATCTAGTAGTCGGCTTGGTACGAAGGGCCACTGGTCAAAAGGGATCAGGATGGTGATGGCTAAGTCGGGTTGCAATATGTTATGATGTCTGACAATGTCTGCATGAACAGGGCTCGATCAGTGCTTTATTATCGCACAACCCTTGCCACAAGGAGTTACTGGCATAGTTATGATGTTACGAGGCTGGGTTGAGTTCCATAGGCATATTTATGATTTAAAGACTAAAATAGGCAAAGTCACAGGTTCAAGTACCAGACGGAGGGATTGTACAGTGTATGGGCCTATACCCTACCCTAACCTTGGGAACTCTCTCTTATTATGATGCTAAATTGTCTATTGCAGGAACTATATTTAGGTATCTCATATATTATAGGATTGAGAATGCTTAAAGTATATAACTGTTTTCCATTGGTTAAACACATGTTGTCACACATTGATGTAATATCTTCCTCCTTACTGAGAAGTGTTTCACCCCAAATATACAACCTATGTTTCAGGTCCTGCAGGACGTTAGCTTTAGTTGATAGTGAGCCTTTAAAGCGAAGTATTGTTGTTAGTTACGTAAGTGTTTTGTTTATGTAATGGATTTTAGTTCAGAGTGACTTTTGGGAATGTAATACAGTTTATGTTTTACGTACGGATGAATGTATGTAAGGATCAGTTAGATACTCTGGTACGTCTATTAAAATCCATATGAATGTTTATATTTTCCGCAATATATGAAAGTACATATCAGTATGATATACCCGTATGTCCCTATTTAGGATGAGTATTTGATGTATGTTATTTAATTGTACAGGTTATGTATGTATAGTAGCACTCTGGGGCCGTATAAAGGGTCAGGGCGTTACAGGACTAGTCGACCAATAATAGCCAGTAGCGAAAACACATCTTTCTTCTAGTGACTAGTTGATTAGTGCAGGGGATTGGTCGACCAGTGGGCTGACTAGTCGACCAATACAGGGGACTGGTCGACCAGTGAGGGTGACTAGTCGACCAATGGTCTCGTGAACAACATAGTAACGATTAGAAAACGACTAGTTTTGTTTGGGAATTGCTTCCAATGGTCCAATAACGGCTAGTTGGGTGTTTTGGCTATAAATACAAGTCCATAAACTTGTTTAGCAAGGTTTTGGTAATTTATACAAACAATTAGTGAGAAATACTCAAAAACACTAAACCTAGGCACTTTGCATTTTTGTTCATTCATTCACAAGTGCTTAAGTTCTCTCTTACTCGTTGATCTTGTTTGAATCATTCCTTGAGAGAGTAGTGTAAGGTTTGTTTTGTATTTGCAATTAGCTCAATAAGGAGCATTTTCTTCGTAAATCATCTTCTTGGTATAAAGGTTCTTTGTGAACCGTCGTTGGTGAAGGTTCTTTGTGAACTGAAGGCTCTTTATGAGCGTGTAGGGATTTTTTCTCAAGAGTAGGGTTCGGTACCTGTTTTGTAAGACTTGTTCCACTGGTGAAGGAGTATTTTAGTGGATTGTGGAATCCTTGGCTTGGTGCTAAGGCGTGGACGTAGGTTTGGTGCTGAACCACGTAAAAATCTTGGTGTTGATCTTTCTCTACTCGTCTCTTTATTTTATGTCTTGTGCTTGAATTTGTCTTTTATGATATAATTGCTTGCAATCTTACCAAGTATTTTATTTTGTAGAGAAAGTCCAAATACGCGAAAAGAGTCCATTCACCCCCTCCCTCTTGGATTATAGACTCTCGGGTGGGACGACTAACACTTATATATATATATAGACAAAGAGAGAGAACTAGATTTACGTAATGTAATGTTTGAATTGTGGATATTGAAAATTGAATTTAGATTTGCGTATATTTAGAAGAAACTCTTAACATAATCAACACAAAATAAAGTTCAAAAACTGAATTGCATGCTTTCATACGCAAAGAGTTAGAAATTCAAAGAAATAATAAAAACATATATTTCAATTTTTTATATAATTTTAGAAAATTGAAAACAAGGTGGCATTTTTGTCATTATTTGATTTTTAAAAAAAAAAACAACTATTTTCACTAGTAAATAATGTAAAAATTGTTTATTGTTATCCATTTATTTAATACAAATGCTGTAAAATTTAAAGTTAGCTAAATTTTAATTTTAAAAAAGAAAATAAAAAAAATAATAAGGCTATTTTCCTCAACTTAGCATCTAGTTCTCTCTCTCTCTCTCTCTCTCTCTCTCTCTATATATATATATATATATATATATATATTAACATAGAAAATTTTACAACCCATGAAAAATATTTTTAATTTTTAAATTTTTAGTATTTCAAAGAATTTATAGAAATTTTAATTTCTTTTTAAAATTTTAAATAATTGTATTTAAAAAGGTAAGAAATAAATAAAGAATTTGGTCAATGTGCAAAATAATTTTTTTATTTTTAATTTTAAACAAAGTTAGCTAACTTTTACGTTTTTTAAAAAATTAAGTAAAAATAAAACTATTTTCCACAACTTCGCATTTAGTTCTCTCTCTCTCTCTATTAGCAGAAAAAATTTTACGATCCACGAAAAATATTTTTCATTTTGCAATTTTTAGTATTTCAAAGAATTTATAGAAATTTTAAATTATTTTTAAAATTTTCAATATTTCTATTTAAAAAGGTAAAAAATATAAATAAAGAATTTGGTTGATGTGCAAAATAATTTTTTTATTATTAAATTTAAACAAAGTTAG
Source organism: Malania oleifera (assembly GCF_029873635.1). Lineage (NCBI taxonomy): Eukaryota > Viridiplantae > Streptophyta > Magnoliopsida > Santalales > Ximeniaceae > Malania > Malania oleifera. The sequence goes on from NC_080425.1 coordinate 3,104,395, forward strand.
CTTACTTTTAAATTTTTTAAAAATTAAGTAAAAATAAAACTATTTTCCATAACTTCGCATCTAGTTGTTTCTCTCTCTCTCTCTCTCTCTCTCTCTCTCTCTCTCTCATGAATTTTTTTTTTAATTTTTAGTATTTCAAAGAATTTATGGAAATCTTAAGTTATTTTTAAATTTCAAGATTTGCATTTAAAAAGGTAAAAAAAATAAATAAAGAATTTGGCAAATGTGCAAAATAATTTTTATTTTTATTTTAAAATTAATAATCATAGAAAATGCAACTTGTTTTTCAATTTTCTAAATTTTATGAATGTAATGTTTGAATTGTGATTTTGAAACTTGAATTTAGATTTGTGTAGATTTACAATAAACTCTAACATAGTTTATACAAAATAAAGTTCAAGATTTGAATTCCATGCTCTCATATGCAAAGAGTTAGAAATTCAAAAAAATAATGTAAATGCATTTTTTATTTTTTTTATAATTTTGAAAAATTGAAAACAAAGTGACAATTGTCATTTTTTGAAAAATTAAAAATTAAAATAAAACTGTTTCCACTAATAAATAATGTCAAAATTATTTATTTTATACATTTATTTCATACAAATGTTGTGAAAAAATATGTTAGCTAATTTTTTAAAAAACAAATAAATAATAAGGCTATTTTCCACAACTTAGCATCTAGGTCTCTCTCTCTTGATTAACATAGAAAATTTTATGGTCCATGAAAAATATTTTTCATTTTTCAATTTTTAGTATTTCAAATAATTTATAGAAATGTTAACTTATTTTTAAAATTTTCAATATTTGTATTTTAAAAGGTTATAAATAGATAAAGAAATTGGTTGATGTGCAGAATAATTTTTTTATTTTTAAATTTAATAATGTTTTCTAAAATTTTACGACCCATGAAATAAATTTTTCATTTTTTTTAATTTTTAGTATTTCAAAAAATTTATGGAAATCTTAACTTATTTTAAAATTTTCAAGATTTTTATTTAAAAAGGTAAAAAAAATAAAAATAAAGAACTTGGTAAACGTGAAAAATAATTTTTTATTTTTGTTTTAAAATTTAATAATTATAGAAAATACAACTTGTTTTTCAATTTTCTAAATATTATATAATGTAATGTTTGAATTGTGATTTTGAAACTTGAATTTAGATTTGTGTAGATTTACAATGAACGCTAGCATAGTCTATACAAAATAAAGTTCAAGATTTGAATTCCATGCTCTCATATGCAAAGAGTAAGAAATTCAAAAAAATAATGTAAATGCATTTTTAATTTTTTTTTATAATTTTGGAAAATTGAAAATAAAGTGGCAATTTTGTCATTTTTTGAAAAAATTAAAAATTAAAATAAAACTATTTCCACTAATAAATAATGTCAAAATTATTTATTTTATTCATTTATTTCATACAAATGTTGTAAAAATAAATGTTAGCTAATTTTTTAAGAAATAAATAAATAATAAGGCTATTTTGCAGAAAGACAGGGAATACCTCTCGGGGTGACATGATACCTTTGAACCCCAATCTAGTGGTCGAGCTCTTCGATGTGTGGTGGATCGACTTTATGGGTCCATTCCCTACTTCTCATGGGTACAATTACATACTCGTGGCGGTGGACTATGTTTCGAAGTGGGTAGAAGCGGCCGTGACTAGGACCAATGACTATCGAATGGTCCTTAAATTTCTTAAGGGTATCTTTAGTCATGAGCTATCATTAGCAATGAGGGAACTCATTTCCTCAATCATCATTTTGTGGCACTCCTTCGCAAATATTCCATCACTCACAAGGTAGCCACTCCGTACCATCCGCAGACCAGTGGATAGGTTGAGGTATCAAATTGTGAAATCAAATGCATCCTTGGAAAAATAGTGAGGCCATATAGAAAAGATTAGTCGTCTCAGCTAGACGATGCTCTATGGGCGTATAAAACGACCTACAAGATTCCTATCGGTATGTCCCCATATCGATTGGTATACGGTAAGACATGTCACCTCCTGGTTGAGTTAGAGCATAGGGCCTATTAGGCGATTAAGAAGTTCAACTTTGACATGGCCATTGCCGGTTCCCATCGCCGCCTCCAACTTAATGAGTTGGATAAGATCCATAATGACTCTTATGAAAACGCCAAGATCTATAAAGATCAGACCAAGGCTTTTCACGACAAGCACATTGTTTTGAAAACCTTTGAGCCTAACCAAAAAGTATAGCTTTTCAATTCGAGGCTGAAATCATTCCTAAGTAAGCTGTGGTTTAGATGGCATGGTCCATATACTGTGACTCGTGTGTTCCCCCATGGTGCGATCAAAATTTAAGATTCGGAGACAAACACCATTTTCAAGGTGAATGATTAGCATCTAAAGCCATGTGTGGAGGGGGTTAGTGAAGGACTAGTAGAGGAAATTCCTATTAGTGACCCGGTGAGTCCGACATGAGCATTCATTGCGTCTGACTAAAGATGGTAAACTTAACTCTTTTGGGAGGCAACCCAAGTGTTTTTCTCGTTCCTTGTTTCTGTTTGGAAGTTCATGTGTCAAACAGTGGTTCGGGAGGAAGTTGTTGCTAATCCATGATGTTGGGATCCAGTTGAAAGATATACTGTGGGTGGAGGCGTCCCCGGTGAACCTAGTAGAGTGACAAGGGCAAACCTCGAGGACTACGATTGGGTTTGAATACTCTAGTACCCCAAAATAGGTGTCCCTGATCAGCTAAGATAGACACCATGTTCTTATGGCACAATTGCGCTCCGAGCTTCAGTACAAGCTAGGACTATGTATGGATTACAGGCCCTTTTTGGTGCTCGACAACACCAAATCCTATGACCATTTGGTCCACTTTAGGTTGTACATTATAGGGTGTGTTAGAGTCTAGAGTCATTAGATTAAGTTTTAGCATTAGTGTCTCAGTTGACCTAAGTGCAACTAGGAGTTCCCTAGGTGCGACTAGGTCTACCTTCCATGGCCCCTTACACAGAGAAATTTGGCATTCTTCATAGAATAGGTCGACTAGGGCTTGACCATCAATCCTACTAGGTGTGATTAGGGCAACTCTGGGTTAGTCTCCAGCCCTAAATCCTAGGCCATCTCGACCAAGGCGCGACTAGATGCCCTCTTGCACGCGACTTGGTCGACAATTCTGGTCCCTTGAAGCCTCAAATTCCAAACTTTCACAGAATGGGTCGACCCATGCGCGACCATGCCTCCTTCAAGAGCGACTTGGTCGACAGTTTAGGTTCCCTTTGGCTTCAATTTCCAACATCTGACAGTGCTGGTTGATCAAGATGCGACCATCACAGCAGTGTGAGGCGACCTGGTCGTCTCTGTGTGTTCCATTTGATCATCAATTTAGCCAATTGACAGAATAAGTTGACTATCGCGCGACCATCAATCCTACCAAGTGTGACCTGGTCAACAACTTATTTTCCACATTAAGTTGGGGGTTGACTAAGGGGTTGACCAGCCCAAATCTGGCGTGACCTGGTCGAGGATGTTAAAATCGATTTAAACACCTTATTAACTCGCGAAACCCAAAACCCTTATTCCATGTTCTCTTCACACCCCTTCTCACACCACCATCCGCCCTTGTCGCCCTCGACCCACTCCTTCTCCGATCACTTTCCGCCAGCCTCTGGCACCTCTCTTACGTCCGGTGACCCTCTTCGGCCATCTTACTCCATCTCGGACCTTGAGTTCACCCCTGCGTGATGAGTTTCTTTTTTAGTGTAACCTCGTCACTTCTTCCGGGGGTAAGATTTCCCTTCTTTGACTCTTTATTCATTCGGTTAGGATTGCGGCGAGTTGTATTTCATTTTGAGAGTGTTTCCGAGGTGGGGCATTTAGGGTTTCATCGAGCCATATGGCATTGGTGGTTAGGTGATATGTGCCTTAAGAGTCCACTGCCATACTTGATTTCTGTTCCCAACATGGTTATCTCACCACCATACTTGATGTGTGCTTCGATACTTATGAAGGCGAGGTTCCTTGGTTTAAATGCGAGGTTTGTCATGATCTCATATGCACACACCACCTATTTGCATAAGTGTTAGGGTAATTGCTGTGGAGTGGTCACTACGTTTGATACTGATAATTGAGGATTGAATGGCTTTAGTGACTTATTTTAAATTCTTTTTGCCTCCATCTGCCTAGATGGAGTCATTTGTCACATTGTCATGTCACATTGTTACTATGTGAAGTTGCTACACCTGAATTACCATTAGGCTCATCATAATTTAATTATATGAGCAAAGGGCCACATTCATCCTGCCTTGCATATTCAACTCCTAGGTTGTGCTTCTTTGTTGCTGTTTATGTCTTTGTAGGGCTTTGTGACCATGATACACTGCACCAATGCCTGGGCTGCTTAGTTTTCCAGTGCAGCCGCCAAGAGGAAAAGCGTTAAGGAACAGCCATTGGACAAGTTTGCCTCCGATTTTGATAGGAATCCACAAGTAAAGGGCAAGAAAGGGGGTTGGGCAGTTCAGAAAGAGCAGGAGAAGAAGGGAAAAGGAAATATAGCTCAACATATGACCCTTGACGATTATGACTTCAAGCTAATGTACACATACAAGCTTAAGGATACTCGGACCCATTCTAGAAAGAATGTTTTGCATTGATGTGTTGAAGAAGAGGAAGTATGACCACTACATGACCCCACCGACTAATTTCTACCATTCGCAGTTGGTTCAGGATTTATACAACAACATGCGACATAATCCCTATATTGGTGCCTAGACTACTAAGGTGCAGGTGATCTGTTTCGAGCTGACTGATGGGGTTATTGATACGTCATGGTTGCATGACCAGATTGACGACATCCCATGGCAGCCTCTCTACTCCATCGATGTGCATTATATAATCTCCTAGATGTTTCATAATACGTACTTTGACAGTGTCGGTGCTCAGAGGGGAACATGCACAACTCGGGATTGCTTGCCAGATTATTTATTTGTTGTCGGACTTGATTCTGCAGCGCGATATTTGCACTTCTGAGCATCATTCAGAGAAACGGGGGGTCCATCTCCAAGACTTATACGCGGTTCATCGGGATATGGCCTATAATATCCCCAAATTAATGTTGGAGGATATGCTTACCTTTTACGAGAAGAATGTGAAGCATCCTAAGTTGAAGAAGCCACCGCCGAAGCCTGTGCGAGGCCAGCTTGCTAAGGAGCCCAATAGGCCCCTCAACCCTTATGCCCATCTTATTACGACCATCTTGTGGACTAGGAGAATCAATCTGGGCAACCCAACGAACACATCCCGATTGGCGAGGTCACAAATGAAATGCCATGGAGTTAAGAGTCTGAATTTAGTTGCCATAACGCAACTGCATGTGAACAAGTGGGCCCCATTTGAGAGCAACCCAAGGACAGAGTTTCTTGCACCTTAGTTTTACCCTGGGCCTGAGGAGAGGCTGCATCCTCCGATTCCCCCACCACTTAGGGCCCAGAAGAAGAAGAAGAAGAAGAAGAAGAAGAAGAGAACGGCTGATGCGTCATCCACATCCGCTGCTGCCTCATTTGAGATCGCACGTCCTACCACAGCTACCCCACACTACTGTGCCTCATGTAGAGGCTTGCTTGGGTTGGGTTTGTTAGGATTTCACGCGATTTACTTCTAAGGTGCAGCAAGAGCTTTCAGAGTCTCGGGTCAAGATAAGACAAGGCTTCCGTGTTCTCACTAATTTTCTCCATGTTTGTTTCTTGGGAGCAATCGAGACTTTTGACTATCCGAGTTTCGCAAATCTGTTGCCCCTGTTTGTGACAACTAAGCTCCTGACTACTGTCACTACCCATGGGACCTTGTCTTTTCCAGCCCCTCCATCTCCAATTCCATAGCCTACCCCTTCGGTGAGCCCTATTAATATTGTCGATCTCAACACTACCATTGCGAGCACTACGACCGTTCTTCATGAGGAGGTTGCCACACTAGCTACCACTTCTATGAAAGGGGCTGAGTCATCTGAGAGCCTTGCGCCCAATTTTGCGTAGCCCATAGAGGATGTTTCTCCTTCATCAACCCTGGTTGTGGCCACCGAGCAACCTAAGATGGAGAGTGTCGTCTCTGACCCTTATACGACAAAGCCTTTGAAGATCGTGTTGATTCTTCCGATTGATGTCTTAGAGCGTCCACCGATGCCCCTTTCTATATTAGTGCTTGCATTGCCTGTCCCTGTGCCTACTGCTGCCACCACAATTACTCCACTACGCACTCCTGCACCTCCCCTCCACCGTTACATTCCAAGGAACACACCCACTCCACCACCACCTGCCCCTCCAAACTACATTGCGAGCAACCTGGCGGCGAAGCCCTCTAATGTTTTTGACAATAGCAAGTTTGAGGACGACGTGGTTGATGATAGCGCGACAGCTGATGACTCCGAGGATTTGGGGATCGGCAATTCTGACGATGGGATTGGCGCGTCTATTGAGGACGAGTTTTGACTGCGCCATGGCCCTTTTTTTCTTGTCTTTCATTGTTATTTGTGTTGTTTTGTATTTAGCTGTTGTTATTTGATATCCCCTGCTACTCTATAGTCACAATTACTATTATTTTGGTCATACTTTCACTTTCCATGTATTTCTTATCAGGGTGTACCCCAACAGATATGCGAGTTTATGGTGACTTTCTTTTTGTCTCTGTGCCTTGTGTATCGTTGGTTCTTTATTGTATTTTCTTTTTATGTTGGGTATGTTCATGTGCAGGTACAATTTTTTTTATCCCGTCACTGTGTCGTGCTTCCCTCCCCTGCATTCTAGGTGTCTTCTTTCCTTACTTTAATGGGAACATTGAAGTCTTAAGTTGGGGGTTGTTAGGTTAGGAAGACACTACACGTTGAACATATGACACATACATGACAAATTTTTGAAATTTCAATGAATAATATATAAGGTAACTTATGTTAACACAGCCTATTCCTTTACATAGTTTTATATATCATTCTTGTTACACATAGTTTTATATATCATTCTTGTTACAACTTCATGTTGTATCTGTTAATGGCTTTATTATGATCACTAACGATGAAGTGAATTGTCCATGCATACTTTCATGAGGTGTAGTTAGTATTCCTTTTTGGAAACTCAATGAGAAATAATTGTGAGTTCATTATATAAGTTTTGGTATTTATATGGTATATTACAAGGCTTAGTCACAATTACACATAATTTGTTTCACTTAGATTTCCTTATGAATGCCGAGAGAACAATTGTGGCGACTATGACACCTTTGTGAGGATCTTTTTTAGTCTTTCATTTTTTTTTAGAGTTATTTACATGAACTCTGAGTTCACGAAACTCAATCATTCTTCTCATGATACTCTTTTAATAATAGTCTTTGTATTTGCAGTTGCTAGCCTAAAGGTGATGTCCAGTGGGGATGTAACGCCCCAAACCCTTAAACCCGGGTCCGACGTGTTATACCTAATAAAATCCCTGATATTCCATAATTAAACCATACATACGCAGTGGAAAACACAACTATGAACCTCAATTATACAAATAATACCAGAGTTTCCTACTTTTATCCATAGATCATAATATTCTTCAACACCTGTATTTCCATAATTACATATATCTCCAAAACATTTCTAGTATGTTCACAAACTTTCTTTTCTCCACAGACTTAAAATATAAGGACGTAAAACTTAATATTTGCATCCCAAAATTAAAATAGAAATATACCATTTTCTTTTTCTATTCTCCAATAATGCTATAAAAACCTCAAACTCTTAAAGTTCGATCTCGAGGAAATCCTGAAAAAAGATAAATTCATATTCGGTGAGACACATTTCAGTAAGGGAAGAAATCATATATTAAACACAGGGTGTGGCTAACATGAGGTGTATAACAACATAATATTTAACATTTAAAAATCATTAACACAATTTTTGAAACCATTCTCTGATCCTAATCAAACACATGCAAAAGATTTATCCCACGAGATTTCCTGAGGATAGGGGTGATTACTTGCCCATACAAGTAGCACGCCTCTGCTCTAGTATATTTAGCAACCTGAATGTCACAATTTAAGTATACCAGGGCACTCACCTTACTCAATAAGCCCTCAAGTATTAGATTGATCTCGTACTCACGCATTCAACAATAATTTACCGGTAAAGGCCCTAAGGATAGGGAATTCTACCCGCCCATACAAGTAGGTTCCATCTGCCTTAGTGCGTTATGCAACTACTGCCACATCTGAAGCTACTAGTGCACCCGCCTTACTCAGCAAGCCCTCAGGCGAAGAGTGCGCCCCGCCCAAACGTAACATGTTCTACATACATAAATACTTCTAATATCATAATATATCATTCTTTCCATCATTATTCAATCATTCACATTCTTTCATGTTCATAACTTAACATTTTCTTGTATTTCACTTTAAGTGACTCTTTCCCATTTATATCATTCACATTTCACATTTCATTTCATCGCATTGTCATTTCTTGTCATTTTATTTCTTTGTACTACAACCGCTCTTTAGCCGTCATTTGTTAGTTCACATGGAAATGCGTTAGAATCTGCTAACATAGCTCCTTAGCTGTCATCAGTTAGTCCACATAGAAATGCGCTAGAATTCGCTAACCCAACTTTCAACTATTGTACTTTTACATGGTTGCATTTAACATACACAAGTAACATTGTTCATATCATATTTTATTCTCATTACTTTACTTACTTAGCCTGCATCTCATACATTTAACATATATTTGCACAGAATCTCATATCACACAATTTAATAGTAAAATTCATACATATTTCTCATAAAATAAGTCAACCCACATTTAACATTTACATGCTCAAATACACTTCATTTCTTACATAATTTCTTAAAAAATTCCTTTCACTTTCGTTCGTTTACTTTCACACATACATAACTATATCGACAATCCTAGGTTCAGAAAACATAAATTTCATGGCTGACATTTTAAACCCACATAAAAACATATACACATAAATAACACAGTCATTTTTAATATATGAAAAACTTGATTTAATATATAAATTTCCTTCTTACCTAAATTCTCGAACTACATCAACAGGGACTCCAAAAAAATACCTACGGCGCTCACCCAGATCTTGAATCAAAAATTCTAATTTCATGTAATTAATCCTGAATAAAATATTATTTTAATATTTTCTAAACCCAAAAATTCTAAATAAATAAATATATCCTTAAATATAGCCAAATTATCAAAATTTTCAAATTAATTAATTCATTTTCCCAAAATACTACCCATCTAGCCTTCCTTAGGCTCCACACACCTCAAATTAACATTTAAACTAATATTTAACACTCCCATTTAATTTTCTAAATTATGCCTGCGGAACCCAAAATTACACCCGCGACGCTCACCCGAGTCCTGAATCAAAAATCATAATTTCATTTAAATTATTCTTAAATAAAATACTATTTAAATATTTTCTAGGGTCATAATTTTCAATTAACAATTATACCCACAAATTTCACTAATTTGCCAAATTTTCCAAATCTCACTCTCGCTTTGGAGTAGAGCTTAGAAAATCTCAATTGAAAAAGTACCTACGTCAAAATGATGACGACGACGACTAGGACCCCGTGGTGGTGTCCGTTCGTCGATTTAACTACATATTAACAGCAAAATAGAGAAAATGGGAAAAAATTACCTTTCCCCAAGAGCAGTGCCTAAACCGTTCCCATGAAAAATCTGCTCTAGTAGAAATGTTGGTAGCAGAACCAGGATTCTAACGGCATCTTCCATTTCTCGATCCACTGCAAATTCGCAAGAAATTAAGAGGAGAGAGACGGAGATGAAAGTGGCTGCGCAGGAAAAAAAACATTCAGGGGGGGGGGGGCGTGTCTGTACTCTGCTTCTTCTTTCTTCTCCTTCTTCTTATCTTCTTTCAGTTTACTTTATATATATATATATATATATATATTTCTCTTATTTCAATTATTTTTTTTAAACCAATGTAAAAATGTTTAATTTAATAATTAATTATTTAATTTATCTTAATTTCTTTAATTTTAATTAATTTTTTTAAAAAAATTTTCTTCTTTTTCCTACGTCATTCCTTTTATTTATTTATATATTTGTTATTTTAGTTATTATTTTTTTTCCAAATTATTTTAATTCTTTTAAATTTTTGGGTCTTTACAAGGGAGATATAAACATAGGTCTTGTAGTCTACTCAAGATGTGAATATTAAGCCAACCTTAGAGATGAAAATAATTCATGAACTTTCTTTCCGAGTTTATTTCTTTATCGATATCACAAAAAAAATAAAAAGTTGTATTACATGTCCCTGCTGGCCATGAAAAAAAAAATCGATGAGCAGAAACGAAAGAAAAGAAGAAAATGACGAAATATATGCATGCTCCAAAAACAAAATGAATAATGGAAAGTTGATGAAAAGAGAATGACCAAGTTATGTACACAACATTCTTGCAAGTATCAAGTTTCTTCGCGTGTTTTGATGCATATGAATGGATTTATGCGTGGTTTATGAATTATCAATCTAGGGTGAGAAGGCTAGGATAAAGGACCTGACACCTCGATAATAGGCTGGATTCTGTTCTCTTGAGACTAGTTTGCTCCATTTTCTTCGTCATTTCTTTGATATATGTGAAATGTTTGATCATGCATGTTTTTCCTCACATACGAGAGTAACCCTATTTTCATAAGTGTTTTTGAGAGTATATCAGCGAAACTGAGTCAAGACAACCGTTTTGTAGGTGAATGAGGATTATCCGAGTAAAATGAGTCTTTCACTTTACACTTGCCTTGTGATTATGCTTGTTTATGCTAATATTTATATGATGATATTAACTCTAGATATGAATTGCTGATTGATTCTCTGAGGTGTACGATATGTGAATGGTTATATCGTACTGAGGCATGTATAGGTGATTTTATTTGAGTTGTCATTATAATGGAGGTATTGGTAGAGGGGCATGTTTGTGATGGTGCTATATGTCTGTATGTGGAGGGGTATGTCTGTATTAGTTGCTTGAGCTTGACTGTTGTTCACTAGGATAGGTGTTTGTGAGAATCGCCCTAGAAATCCTCACGAGACTACAACTCGTCCACTAGGGTCACGTAGGGATTTAAAGCCTTATTGCATAAGGTAAATGTAATCATGTTTCTTGCAAAAAAGGAGGTAGTTAGGAATTTTTTTATCTTTTGTAGGTTTTTCATAATTTTTTTTGCTCGAGGACTAGAAAGTGTAAGTTGGGGATTGTGATGTGTTCCTAAATATGCTTATTTAGTCCCCCCTTACTCGTGCGATGTTTCTATTAACTCTGTAATTATCATTTTTTATTATTGTTCAAAGTTACACGTGGTATATTTTATGTTTCAGAATATCAAAGTTTAAATCAAAGAGTTACATAGTGCAAGGAGTTAATGCGGTAATTTGGAAGCACAAGGCTGTACCAAGCACAAATCATAGCTCGACTAGGTCTCCATAACCTTGATTCAATTGCAGCAGAAGTTCCCTGAATGACCATGTGGTGCGACCGAAAAGTCACAAGGGGCAACCAAGTCGAGTTAGAAGATTCCAGAGTGCCAATTAACAGCTGTTTCATAGATACCCTCAACCAAGGCGTGACTAGGAGACCTTGGAAGTGAGACCTGGTCGACGATGACACCGAATGAACACGAAGAAATAATTAAAGATCTTCCAGACTATGTCAACCATGGCACGTCGTGGTTGCGACGATGGTGCGACAAGCTGTCCTTGGCATAAGATGCTTGACAATGAAGGTTCTAAGGAAGAGTTCGACCAAGGCGCTGAAGGCATAATAGGTTTAGCATGTCGACCGAATCACACCTTGGAAGTGTGACCAAGTCGACGCTTGTTGACTTTAGAAATTTGTTTCGCAATTTTGTTGCCGGTTGTTTCATGATTTGAATTTGAACGCGCATAAACCCTAAGGGGTATAAACTAAAATTTCTAGGAGATAATAGGGAGGGTCAAGCAGCCACTATATTGATTTTGTTTTTCGGATTGCAAAGTTTTAACGAAGTTTTTGCTTTTGCTGTGTGGAGATTTTGAATTTCAATCAAAGCAATGTTTACATTATCGTTTATCATCTTGTCTTTGTGTTTGATTGTGTGCATAATGACTAGCTAATCTCCCAGATTCTCCGGCTATGATGAAACCCTAAGTTAGATTCGCAAAGCTAGGGTTTAGTTGATTGTTAATAATAGGGTATAGTTGCATGATGCTTTTTAGACTTTTCTAAATTAATTTTCATAATCAAAGTACTTAGATTAGTGTGGGCCAAGTCTAATCTATGTTCATGCAACTAGATTAATAGAAAGGAATTTGTGTTCGCTAGAGAGGGTATACCCAGTTCTCCTAATCATGCTTTGGACTATTGGTGCAAACCTGAATACACTATACTACTTGAGCAGATTACTTGTCTTTATTTAAGGTTCATCCTATGCGTTCGTATTAGGATGAACTGTTGAAACCCCATTGTGGTTAATTGATCGAACCTTAATTATTGCAAATTAACAGCTTAGGGTGGATTCATAACCGGGGAATTACTCTCCCATAAGGACTTCACATAAAAACTGTGTCCGTCTTAGTATAGTTGAATTAATTAATTTGCTTTCATAGTTCTAAATAGAAAATCTAACATTCAACCTTTTCTTATTGTTTCGAGTGTAGTAAATTAGATCAATTTTGGTACACCACTGCATTGAGTCCCTGAGAATTGACACCCGACTTACTCACTGTTCTACCGAACTTCGGAGTAGTTAGGGATTCATAAATTTTATCTTTGATAGTTAAGGACTCAAGCTTTGGCGAAGCTATCAATTGCAAAGTTTAATTTTTGGAAAGCTAAAGTGGAAAACCAAATGGGAAGGAGAATCAAATGCCTTAAGTCAGACAATGGGACCGAGTACGCTGATTCTAGATTCATAGAGTTTTGTGAGCAGCAACGCATTAAAAGACACTTCACTATTCGTTGAATACCTCAGCAAAATGGTGTGACTGAAAGGATGAATCAAACTCTTGTTGAAAGAGCTCGATGTCTCAGACTTAATGCAAGGCTACCAAAGAACTTTTAAGCAGAGACAGTTGGTATGACTTGTTTCTTGGTAAACCGATCACTAAGGACATCACTAGAAGGGAAAGTGGCAGAAGAGGTATGGGCGGAAAATGCAGTAGACTATTCTAGATTGAAAGTATTCGGTTGTCCATCCTATATTCATGTGTCTAGGGAGGAGAGATCAAAGTTTGAAGCAAAGTCTAGACGCTGCATCTTTTTGGGATATCGAAAGGGTGTGAAGGGGTTCAAACGGTGGGTACCAATGAAAAACAAGGTGGTGATCAGTAGGGATGTAGTTTTTGATGAGAAAACTATGGTAAAGCGTGTTCAAGAATTTGATGAAGAGAGGCAAGAGCCATAAAATTGGAGTAGAAACGAATATGTTGTGTAGGTGGAGTTAGAAACTCAAGGCAATGATAATGATCTTGGTCCTCCAATTGCAGGGAGTTTTAGCTCGGGAAACCAGCAAGTTGACAATATTCTTATACGGAGATCCAGACACACTACCAAACCACCGCCAAGGTATAGGTTTGAAGAGTTAGTATCTTATGTTTTCATTACCAATTGCAATGATCTAACTACTTTTCATTAGGCAATGCACGGACAGGAAAAAAAATAAGTGGATGGGTGCTATGATTGAGGAAATGGAATTGTTGCCAAAGAATCAAACTTTGGAGTTGGTGGAGCTTCCAAATGGGAAGAGGGCGATAGGTTGCAAATGAGTATATAGGAAGAAGGAAGCAATTTCAGAAAAGGAAAGAAAGAAATTCAAAACACGGATAGTGGCAAAGGGGTACTTACAGAAAAACGAAATAGATCATGATGAAATCTATTCATTTGTGGTCCGAGACATTTCCATCAGGGTAGTATTGGGGTTTGTAACTTATTATGATATGCATTTGGAACAAATGGATGTGAAGAAGGCATTTCTCCATAATGACTTGGAGGAACATATTTAAATAGTATAGCTGGAGGGATTCAGTGAACTAGGGCATGAACACTTAGTTCTCAAGTTGAAGAAGTCTCTTTATGGGTTGTAACAGTCTCCAAGGTAATGGAACAAAAGATTTGATTCTTATATGATGAGGATAGGCTACAGAATAACTAGACCATTTCTCCTTAGTGGTATAGTATTTAACCCATGTTGCAGATGTTTAAACCATTTGAGACATCCCTCCCCCATCTTTATTTTACAGGAGCTATGTCTAACTTATTATAAATATGTTCATTCATTAATTTATCTAACATTATACCACTCACCCACCCATTCTCACTTAAGAAACTTTTACTTTTTAGATATGTTATTTCTTAGTTATCCAACATTTTGATTCATACAACATAGTTGATCGTATAACTGCCCTATAAAAATTTTCTTTTAATTTTAAGGATATTTTATTATCACACAACACACCTAAAACACTTTTCAATTTTATCTCGCTGCTACTGCTGCTAGAGAAGGAGAGTGGGAAAAGGGTTGTACTTACACAAGAGCAAGAGAATTGAGATATTAAATATTTTCAAATTGCTAAAATCTTGAATCTGGCACACAACTACCAATTTATTTTTTAGATAACAAAGGAGGTAATCCATTGAAGGAAAAAGAATGTACAAAACGGAGAACAAGAGGTCACCCTACGAAGCAAAGATTAAACAAAAAGAATAACACAATCAAAACAACAATGCCTGCCAATCCTACTATATATATGAATAGAAGCACTCCTTTAAAGGAACCAACTGCGAAAGACCAACGTGAGGCCAAATAATAAATGCAAAAGACCAATGTGAGGCCAAATAATAAATCCAATCCCCTGGCAAAGAACATGTAGTCTTTTCCCTTATAAATATAAATATGCATGCACTCCATCCTAACCAAATATCCCACAACACCAAAAAAACTACACATCAAAACTACACGTCTCCACAATGCAAAGGCGGTTACACTCCTATCAAAATGTGTAAAGGAAATAACCAACATATATTCCATGGACTCTAGAGTCCTAGTTCTCTTCTAGTAAACTAGACAACTTATTCCAAACTCTCCCAATGAGAGAACAATGCATTAAAAAATTTTAAAAATAAAAATAAATAAAAGAAGAAGAAAAGAAAAGGAGAGAGAGAAATAGAGAAGACTCACCAACAACACAAACAAAGAAGATGGGTCCTCACCTACTTATCACTAAACGATGAACAAAGAAGGAAATCCCAAAAGGACTATAACCACCAAAGATCAAAATGGAAGAAATGACATAATTATGGATTGAGGTCATATAATAAAGACAAGGGAAAAAGATTAAGAAAAGCATACTATCCAACCAAATATCTTCCCAAAAGCAAATCTAAGAACTATTACCCCAAATGAATTCAATACAAGGAATGAAGGGTTGCAAATCTGCAAAATACACCTCCAAAGACTCTCAAAAGAACATCAAGTTACCAAATTTGTATCCCACCCATTTACTTGCATGTCAAGTTTTACTTATAATTACCTTATGCAAAAGAAAGTTCTAATAGGATTGGTTGGCATTGTTAGTCTAATTGTTTGGACTTTTAATATTTTATTTTCCCTTTTTTCTTTCTTCTGTTGTAGATTATTTCTTGTTCTCCTTGTACATTTTTTTTTTTTCAAATAAATTCATCTTCTTTTGCAATCCAAAAATACCAAGACCTAGACCTCCTTCCATCATAAACCTACATATAATCTCCCAAGTCCCAACCAACCAAATAATACCTTTACTACCGAGAACTTTTTGAATTTTACTAGCTTACCAATGAGACTTGTACAGATAGACAAATAATAAAAAGCGATCATGGATATAAAGCATCTTTCCTACCATCCAAATGATTGACACCCTCATCACCAGATCCCAAAAACCTATAGGCCTAAGAATGCCAGCAAAAGAATCCCTAATAAGTCAATGTCGCACTAAAATCCACAACCACCTAAAGACTCCAATTCCAAAGATTTAATTGAAGTAAGAGTAATAGCAAGGTCCCACTGTTCCCCATATAAATTTTTTAAACTAGAAATCTCTTAAAAGTTTTGAAGGATTATAAGAGCATTTAAAAATGACTCTTTATGGTCAATTAAGAAAATAATAGTACCATCTGCAAATTAAAGGTGAAACACAACTACACTCTACACCCTCATTACACACTTTAAAGGCTCAATCCCTCTCATAAACCATCCATAACCCCATGACTATTTATTCATATCACCAACAATCAGAACAAACAAGAGTGGACATCCTTGACTAACACTCCTCAAAGCCCTAAGTCAAGAGTTGGGTTTTTCAGTAATAATTAACAAAAAAAAAAAAAAAAACAAACCAATCCTCAAGTCCCACTAGGGCTATATGAATCTTTTTTCGCCAATTTATGCAATCATAGACAATTTTTTTTTTTTTTTACAGATTTAAGGATATTAAATTCTTACTCACTATCTCCTCCTAAGTTATTTTAGATCTATCCCTACCCCATCTACTGCCCCCCACAATAACTAACTCACTTTTTCTCACAGGCGCACTATGTGGCCTACGTTGCAAGTTTTCATACCATCTGAGTCATCCCTATAACTTCCCGACCCTCTACGTGGGCCCAGAGTACTACTAATTCATTCATTTATCTAATAATCTACATTCTAATATTATGTACACAACGGAAAACATAAACATAACCTCCATATAACATAATATCAGAGTTTACTAATTCTAGCTATAATTCATAATAAATCATTCATTACCTGCATTTTCATATATACACATATTTCCAAAACATTTCGGTATTCACAATCATTCCTTTCTCGGCATACTTAAAACATAAAGACATAATACATAAAACCTCGAGCTCCCTAAGCTCGATCTCGAGGAAATTCTGAAAAGGATACGTTTATATTCAAGTGAGACACATCTCAGTAAGGGAAAAAAATAATATATTAAAAATAGTGTGTGACTAACATGAGTTCATATAACAACATAATATTTAACATTTGAAAATCGTTAACGCAATTTTTGAAATCATTCTCTGATCCTAACCAAACATATGCAAAAGATTTAACCCACGAGATTACCCGAGAATATGGGTGATTACCCGCCTATACAAGTAGCACCCCTATGCTCTGATATTTAGGAAACCCGAAGGTCACAATTGAAGCATACCAGGGCACTCGCCTTACTCAGTAAACTCTCAAATATTATATTGATATCGTACTCACACAATTCAATAATAGTTTACCGGCAAAGGCCCTAAGGATAGGAAAATCTATCCGCCCATACAAGTAGGTTCCCTCTGCTCTAGTACGTTATGCAGCTACTACCACATCTGAAACTACTAGTACACTCGCCTTTCTCAACAAACCCTCAGGCAAAGAGTACGCCTCGCCCAATTATAACGTGTTCTACGTACATAGGTACTTCTGATATCATAATATATTATTCTCTTTGTCATTAATCAATTATATTTTTCTATTCATGTTCATAACTTAAACATTGCATTGCATTTCGCTTTACGTGATTTTCTACATTACATTGTTCATATTTGTAATTTTCATTCCATTGTCATTGCATAACATTTTCATTTTATTTTCTTTGTACTACAACTGGTTTTTAGTTATCATTAGTTAGTCTATAACTCATTTCAGCTGTCATTAATTAGTCAACACAGAAGTATGCTAGAATATGCTAACATGATTGTTTTTCAACTGTCTTACATTTACATGGTTGCATTTAGTATACACAAACAACATAATCCATAACATATTTTATTCTCAATACTTTACTTACTTAACCTGCATCTCATACATTTAACATATATTTGCACAGAATCTCATACCACACAATTTAACACTAAAATTCATACATATTCCTATAAAATAGACCAACCCACATTTAGCATTTAATTACTAAAAATACAATTTTCATTTCTTACATAATTATCTAGAAAATTCATTCCACTTTCTTCAGTTCATTTCCACAAATACATAACTAAATAAGTGGTTCTAGACTCAGAAATCATAGTTTTACATGATTGACATTCTAATAATTCACACCAAAACATACATATAATATAACATAAATTATTATCTTTAATTTCATAAAATCTGATTTAATATATAATTTTCCATTACCTAGCTTCTTGAATTACGCCAACAGGGACCCCGAAAAATACCTGCGGCACTCACTTGGGTCCTGAATCAAAAATCTTAATTTCATTAAATTAATCATAAATAAAATACTATTTTAATATTTTCTAGGTTCTTAAATACCAAATAAACAGTTATACCCTCAAGTATAATCAATTCACCAAATTTTCCAAATCCCACTCTCGCTTTGGAGTGGGGCATAGAAAACCCCAATTAGAAATTTACTCAAGTTAAAATGACGACAATCATGACTAGGACCCCGTGGTAGTACTTGATCGTCGATTTAACAGAAGATTTAACGAGAAATTAAAAAATTAGGGAAAAGTTACCTTATCCCAGGAATGGTGCTTACGCCACTCCCACGACAAATCCGTTCTAGTAGAAATATCGGTGACGGAGCTAGGAATCCAACGGGACCTTCCGTTTCTCGATCGGCACTCGTTAGTCCTACGAAATTGAGGAGAAAGAGAGAGATGGAGAGGCGATGTGGCGGGTGATCTGGGTGTTTGCAACTTTCCTTCTTCTTGAAGCTTTCAAGCTGGAGGAAGTTACTTTTATTTTATATATATTATATTATATTATTATATTAATAATAATTATTTAATTAATTAATTTAATTTTTATTTTTTAAATTAATTAATTTTATTATTATTATTATTATTTTTACATTTCCATGTTTTTTTTTTCATACCATTTCTTTTTACTTGTTTATCTAATACATTAATTTAATAATGTTTAATTAATTAATTGATTGATAATTTTAATTAATTATTTATTTTTTTAATAATAATTTTTTTTTCGAGTTATTACATTCTTCCCTCCCTCAAGAAATTTTGTTCTCGAAATTTTTACTAATCCACCATCCATAACCAAATTAAATCATTATTATCTTAATTATAAACATATACCTGTGCCCCTGACATTATATGGCTCAGTCGGGATCAACGAGTACTCGTGCTGATCCACCTCTACCTAGAGGTACTTGCTGTTTCCCTCGATACCATAACTTCTGAAATCAACGAACCAACCTCGTCCCACACATTTTCATATACTCCAATTTAAATATTAAACACTCAACTTGACCATAAATCATTTAATCACATCACTTAAATTATTCTCCTTCAAAGATTTTTCTCCCTAAATCAATCAACCTAACTTTTGAGTTCAAATCCCAAGTTCTAATTTTTTACTTGGAAACATTACCATCGATGGATTTACCATGATTTTCTGAAACTAACTACTTCTTCAGAAAAATACAGAAGATCATCAAGAGATTTTTTGCCCTCAAGCTTACAAAACACAATTCAAAATTCCTAACGGTATCTTAATCTACCCATCTCTATCCTTATCGCAACTCAATCCTATACTCTAGTATAAATCATCCCTAACCTAATAAACATTTTCATATCCAAGCGATGTGAAATTAATCACACTTCCGCCTGGACATTACTCTGATACCATCTGTAACGACCCCCCTTTCGAGCGTTGTCACTTTCCTTATGGGCTTTGCGCTCGTGGCAACAACGAGTACCTATCAGAGCACTCACTGAGATTGAGGCGTTACGTATTGCCGTCTCTCAATTCAGCAAGCCCCCGGGCGGAGTCTTACTTCACCACAATCATTCATAGGCGAGAGTTCTCGAGAATCGGGGGTAACTACCCCTTTGCTCTGATACCATCTGTAACGACCCCCTTTTCGAGCATTGTCACTTTCCTTAACGCCCGTGGCAACAATGGGTACCTATCAGAACACTCATTGAAATTGAAGCGTTATACATCGCCGTCCCTCAATTCAGCAAGACCCCGGGCGGAGAGTCTTACTTCGCCACAATCATTCATAAGCGAGAGTTTTCGAGGATCGAGGATAACTACCCCTTTGCTCTGATACCCTCTGTAATGCCCCGACCCTCTACGTAGGCCCGGAGTGCTACTAATTTATTCATTTATCTGATAATCTACATTCTAATATCATGTACACAACGGAAAACATAAACATAATTTCCATATAACATAATACCAGAGTTTACTAATTCTAACTATAATCCATAATAATCATCCATCACCTGCATTTCCATATATACACATATTTCCAAAATATTTTAGTAATCACAATCATTCCTTTCTTAGCAGACTTAAAACATAAAGACATAAAACATAATACCTCGAGCTCCCTAAACTTGATCTCGAGGAAATCCTGAAAAAGATACGCTTATATTCGAGTGAGACACATCTAAGTAAGGGAAAAAAATAATATATTAAAAACAGTGTGTGACTAATATGAGTTTATATAACAACATAATATTTAACATTTGAAAATCGTTAACACAATTTCTGAAATCATTCTCTGATCCTAACCAAACACATGCAAAAGATTTAACCCACGAGATTACCCGAAAATATGAGTGATTATCCGCCCATACAAGTAGCACCCTCTACTAAGATACTTAAGCAATCCGAAGGTCACAATTGAAACATACCAAGACACTCACCTTACTCAGTAAATCCTCGAGTATTAGATAAATCTCGTACTCACACAATTCAACAATAACTTACTGGCAAAAGCCCTAAAGATAGGGAAATCTATCCGCTCATACAAGTAGGTTTCATCTGCCTTAATACATTATGCAGCTATTGCCATATCTAAAACTATTAATGCACTCGCCTTTCTCAGCAAGCCCTTAGGCGAATAGTACGCCTCGCCCAATCATAACGTGTTCTACGTACATAGGTACTTATGATATCATAATGCATTATTCTCTTTGTCATTAATTAATCATACTTTTCTGTTCATTTTCATAACTTAAACATTGCATTGCATTTCACTTTACGTGATCTTCTACATTACATCGTTCATATTTATCATTTTCATTCCATTGTCATTGTATAACATTTTCATTTCATTTCCTTCGTATTACAGCTGGTCTTTAACCATCATCAGTTAATCTACACAGAAGTGTACTAGAATCTGTTAACATGGCTGTCTTTCAACTGTCTTACATTTACACGGTTGCATTTAACATACACAAGCAACATAGTCCATAACATATTTTATTCTCAATACTTTACTTACTTAACATGTATTTTATACATTTAACATATATTTACACAGAATCTCATGCCACACAATTTCACAGTAAAATTCATACATATTCCTATAAAATAAGTTAACCCACATTTAGCATTTAATTACTGAAAATACAATTTCCATTTCTTACATAATTATCTAGAAAAATTCCTTCCATTTTTTTCAGTTCATTTCCACAAATACATAACTAAATAAGTGGTCTTAGGCTCAGAAATCATAATTTTACATGATTGACATTCTAATAATTCACACCAAAACATACATTTAATATAACATAAATTATTACCTTTAATTTCATAAAATTTGATTTAATATATAATTTTTCTTTACCTGATTTCTTGAACTACGCCAACAGAGACCCCGAAAAATACCTGTGGTGCTCACCTGAACCCTGAATCAAAAATCTTAATTCCATTAAATTAACCCTAAATAAAATACTATTTTAATATTTCCTAAACCCTTAAATATCAAATAAACAGTTATACCCTCAAGTATAACTAATTTGCCAAAATTTTTAAATCTCACTTTTACTTTGGAGTAAAGCCTAGAAAACCCTACTTAGAAATTTAATGATGTCAAAATGACGACGATCACGACTAAGACCCCGTGGTAGTGTCTGATCATCGATTTAACGAAAAATTGAGAAATTAGGAAAAAATTGCCTTACCCAGGAATGGTGCCTACACCGCTTCCACGACAAATCCACTCTAGTGGAAATGTCAGTGGCGGAGTTAAGAATTCAACAGCACCTTTTGTTTCTCGATCAGCGCTCGTTAGGCCGATGAAATTGAGAAGAGAGATAGGTGGAGACAAAGACGGAGAGGCGAGGTGGTGGGTGAGCTGGGCGCTTGCAACTTTCCTTCTTCCCGAGGCATGAAAGCTTCAGGAAGTTACTTTTATCATATATATATTATTAAATTAATAATAATAATTAATTAATTAAATTTTTATTTTTAAAATTAATTAATTAATTTTATTTTTTATTTGATTATTATTATTATTATTATTATTATTTACATTTCCATGTTTTTTTTTCATACCATTTCTTTTTACTTGTTTATTTAATACATTAATTTAATAATGTTTAATTAATTAATTATTTTTTTTAATAATATTTTTTTTTCTAGGCTAATATAGTCCCTTCCTTATCTTATCTTCGGATATAGGAGTTACACCTACCTTACCGCAAATATGTTCATTTCTTAATTTATCTTTCAATGTTATACTATTCATCCATCTAAGCATTCTCATTTCGACAACTTTTACTTTTTGAATATTCCATTTCTTCGTTGCTCAACATTCTGATCCATATAGCATAGCTAGTCTTATAGCTGTCCTATATAACTTCCCTTTTAATTTTAAGGGCATTCTACGATCATAGAGCACACTTGAAGCACTTCTCTATTTTACCCACCTGCTTTAACTCTATGCATTAAATCATCTTCAATTTCTTCTTCAGTTTGCATAATATATCCAAGGTATCGAAATCTATAAGTGCTATTTATTTCTTCATCATCAATTTTAATTTCGTCTCCAATGTTCTTTCTACCATTACTAAAATTACATTTCATATAATTTATCTTATTTCTACTTATCCTAAAACCTCTAAATTTCAAAGTTTATCTCCATAATTCTAACTCAGCCCCTACTTCATCCCTAGTTTCATCAATTAATACAATATCATCTACAAACAACATACACCATGGAACCTCCTTTTAAATACTCTTAGTCAGTTGATCCATTATTAAAACAAAAAGATAAGGGCTCAAACCTGATCATTGATGTACACCTATGATGATTGAAAATTCTATAGTTTCTCCATCTATAATCCTTACACTAGTCATTACTCAATTGTATATATCCTTAATGACTTGAATATACCTACTACATATACCTTTTTTTCTTCTTCTAAAACTCACCATAGAACTTCCCTAAGTATCTGATTATGTGCTTTCTCTAGGTCAATAAATATCATATATAAGTCTCTCTTCTTTTTCCTATACTATTTCATTATTCTTCTTAAAATATATAGAGCTTCTGTGGTAAATCTCTCAGACATAAAATCAAATTGATTATCCGAGACCTTCGTTTCTAACCTTAATCTTTGTTCAACTACCCTTTCGCATAATTTCATCGTATGACTCATAAGTTTAATTTCACGATATTTATTACAATTTTGAATATCTCCTTTAATTTTGTATATAGGTATTAAAGTGTTTTTCCTTTATTCATCTGATATTTTCTTAGTTTTTATAATTGTATTAAATAAATTAGTTAACCATATAATTTTGTTATCACCTAAGCATTTCCAAACTTCAATTGGAATGTTATCTGGTCCAATAGCTTTCCCATTTTTAATCTTTTTTAGTGCAAACTTAACTCCGTTAACTCTAATTTTACGAATAAATCTCATATTTTTAGTCTTTTCCTCATTTGACAATTCTAAGATTAAGCCTTCTATTTGGTTTTCACTAAACAACTTACTAAAGTAACTTTGCCATCTTTCTTTTATAACTTCGTCCTTAATCAATACAATATTATCTTCACTTATTATACATTTTACATTTTCTAAATCCTTACTCTTCCATTTTCTAGCTTTAACAAGTTTAAATATATCTTTTTCCCCTTCTTTTGCATCTAATCTATCATACAAACTATTAAATGATCTATATTTAACTTCACTAACGACATTTTTTGCATCTTTTCTTGCCTTCTTACACTTTCCAAAGTTATCAATGTTTTCACATTTTTGCCATGTTTTATACCAAATTCTTTTTATCTTTACAACTTTTTGTACATATTTTACTATCTTTTTATTAGACCTAACTAACCTACTCCAAAGAGTACTTGTATTTATCTCATCCTATATAGTCTAATCCTTATATTTAATCATTTTATCTTTAAATTTTATTATATTTTCTCCTTCTAGGTTTCACCACTTAGTTCCCTTACACTGGTTTATTTTATCATTTTTCTTCCATTTTTTAATACATAAATCTAACTCTAACACTCTATATTGTGCGGTTAGGCTTTCACCTAGAATAACTTTACAATCCTTACATGATAACGATCTACTCTCCTAGTTAAAAATAAAATAAAATCTATTTGACTTCTATTTTGTCCACTTTCAAAGGCTATTAAGTGTTCTTCTCTTTTCTTAAAGCAAGTATTCATTATACTAAAATCATATGATATAGCGAAGTCTAAGATCATTTCTCTAAGCTCATTTTTGTCTCCATATCCATATCTTTTATGCATCCTCTCATAATTTTTATTACCCCTTCCAACGTGTCCATTCAGATCTCCTCCTATAAATGTTTTCTCAATCTCAGGTATGCCTTGTATAATACTATCTACATCTTCCCAAAATTGTCTCCTAAGATTTTCTACTAAGCCGACTTGAAAAACATAAGCACTATTAATATTTATCATTTCTTGTCCTAATACTATCTTAATTTTTATATTTCTATCTCCTACTCTATTTACATCAACAACACTATTTTTTTTAAGTCTTTGTCAATAATAATTCTCACTCCATTCTTACGTTTTTCTTTTCCAGTTGTACCAAAGCTTAAATCCTAATTTATCAATTTCTCTTTCTCCCTCACCCACTTAGTTTCTTGAAGGCAAATTATATTAATTCTTTTTCTGATCATCATGTCCACAATTTCCTTGTTTTTACCCGTAAGTGTCCCTATATTCCAAGTAACTAATCTAATCATAATTTCCTGAACGTGGTCTTTATCTGCCCACGTCCAAAATGATGAAGGAATCCTCGCATATTTGACACCAACGCAATGCGCCAACATGGCGTGTCGCTTCAGGGCGACAACCTAGCTCACTCTTGCCCACTTTTCGCTACACCCGAGCGGTACAAGTGCAACGCATCGCTCGTAGGGGAAACCCCAACAAATATTTGGTAAGAATTCATATTATAGTGATCTAACAAATTTTACGCTGGCTGTCAGCTACCTAACATAACCCTCCTCCTTTATCCAAACTTGGGACCGACTATACGTGAAAAAATTAGGACATTAAGTGCATCACATGAGGAGTTCTTCAGTAATATTTGTAAGGAAAAAAAAAAAAAAGCATGAGAGAAGCCAAACATCCAATACCGCCACCTTCAACCAATCCCCTTCCTAGCAAAGATCTTATCCACAAAGTAACAATTAACCATATCATAAGATTTTTCAAAATCTAGTTTAAAAATTACACCCTTCTATTTTCTTTTACAAACACCCTCCACTACTTCTAATGGAGATCACACTCAAGGAGAACTTCATATCCACCATAGGCATAAACATAATATAATGTCTTCCCGATTATTCAAGGTTTATCTCTAATTTCAGTGACTTGATACTATGTTTTACTAATTAGAATTTAATATTAATTAGTATTAGAGAGAGCCTATAAAAGGCTTAATGTGTAACCTTCAAGTGCAAATTGGAATATTGAACATTAAGCCCCAATTGAATTTCGTCTTTGTTCCTACTCTTTAATTTATTGTTTATTTTCCTATTGTATTCTCTAATTTTTCTGCAACCTTCTCTTGTGCCAATTGCTCCTACATCAATTTGGTCAAAGCCTCATCTTGATCACCCATTGCAACTTCAACACAACCATTATTTAGAGTCACCATTAACCCTTAGCCTTCCAGCATCCCAGCTCTACTACCATTACTTGCCTAGGCGATTAAAACATATATTCTCAGTCACTATGCAGCACCAGCAACAAAAAATTCTTCCCACCCATCATTCATAGACCAATACCTCGCCCAAAAAGCTAGCTGACTCTCGAAGCTTCACCAATTGACGCAACCAAAGCTTGATACCTTCTTATGAGTACACTAAAACACTAATCACTAAGCAATCCATTGCATACATAGAACCCATTTGATTTGCAGCATTGTGGGAAAAAACAAAAGAAACAAAGCAATTAAAAAAAAAAAAAAACCTCTTGTTGATGCATCACGACTATCTTCATCCTCAATTGAGAAGCACAACTAGTAGATCTTTCATGTTGAATTCGAATCATCCACCAAACTACTTTTTGTTCAATCAGACTGCAACCAAAGCACCAAGGTCTTCAAAATCGAAGCTTCAAGAACAATGGTCGCAGCACTTTAAGCTACCTGCTATGCATCTCCACCTCTGAAATTCTTTGCTTTGCCATCTTTTGCTAGCATTTGTAATAGAATGTAACAACTTCCAATTTCCAAGCCTGTGTAAGCCCTCATCCTCTTTATTTTATCTTCTTTTAACCTTATTTCTTTCCTGTAAAGAGAAACAAAGCCCAGCTCATAATAGCATAAGCCTAAACAGATGTTAATATGACCCATTCCACCTATGTCAAACCCAAACCCAACTTCTTTTGATTGTCTAATGCACTATACAAGAGTGAGTTATTACCAATGGGTATTTTGGTCAATAGTAGTCTGTGCAAGTATAATATTAATAAGTTAGCGAGTGTAGTAAGGTCACTAATATGTACTTGGATGTATATTATAAATAGATGGAGAGACCTATTGTTGTGATTAGGTCTTTCGTTTTACCTAATATCTTAACATGGTATTTGAGCAAGAGCTATACCAAAAGCAAACCCTAAACCTAATTGTCCTATGCAAGTCTGCTATCATAGGAGGATTAACTCCACCTCTATAGCATAGAGACAAATGTAGGGACCGCCAGAAAACTTGGCAATCATTGGGAAAAAACCTAGCTCTCATTGCCCTTCTCAAAACCATCAGAAATCTTCCATATTTCACAAAAACCAAAATATAGGAAGTCACAAAACCCTCCAATCTACATGTATGTGAAATACCATTCCTAGAAGAGTCCCCATGTGCCGGCCAATTAGGGATTTATGGTTGGAACATAATGCGCATACATTTAATGAAAGAAGTTGAATATTCCTTCGCAATGGGATAAAATTCATTAGCAAGCTTTGCTCTCGTCTGTTGGTTTTGTTGCCTTAAAGGAGTGAGATTCTCTAACATCCTATGAGATTGGCCATCTTAGTTGGTTTAATTAAAGTTTCTTCCCTTTTTCTCTATTGTTTGCTTTTAAAAAAAAAAGAAAATTGTTTAGGAGAATTTCTTAATCCCTTTTTTGTACATTCTTGCTTCTATAATGAAATCATTTGCTTTTGTTATTAAAAAAAAAAATTTTAAAAATTTAAATGTGTTATATTTACAAGAAAACAATCTCCTACATAAAAGTAGGGGCAAGGTTGCATACACTGACAATTTTCCCCCCTTACCCTGGCAAATCAGGGAGTCTTGTAACCAAGGAACGCCCTTTTAATTTAATAATTAAAAATAAAATAATATAATTTATCGTTATATGAACATAGAAATTATTGTTTTAATTTTAACCATTAAACCAAATCAAGTTCCTACGAAGATTCTAGAAATGGACATGATTTCCAAAGAAGAAAACGAAGTGGAGTGTGTGTATGCAAGGGATAGAATGAAGCATGTGTGATGAATTAATTAATGATGAAGCAAAAATATATAGAACACAATATAAAGATAAACAAAGGCAATCATAGTACTCAAAGGTGCAAGGTGCGCCAAGGCACAAAGGGTACCTCGAGCCTAGGCGCAAGGCGTGAGGTGAAGGCACGTTTCTCACGAAGGTGAGGTGCACATTTATTAAAACTACCTGTAAAATGCACTACATAATGGATTCTTTATTGCAAACACAAAAATGAATACTATAGCACAAAATTCCGATAATATGTGATGTTCATGCCGTAAGTCCCATAAAATAGAAAGCATAAATAAGAAATTTTTTTTTTTTTTAAAAAGAGCAAAAGCAAAAGCAGCAGCAGTGCAGCTCTGACTGAAATACCAGAAATTCCAGGCCACAGAAGAAGAAATGTCCAGAAAAAATAGATGTTTCCAGGCAAAAAATAGCTCAGTTTCCAGATAAAACTGCAAACAAAAATGGGGGGAAAAAAACACAAAAAAGGTGACACAGAGCAGCAGAGCAGTTCAGAAGAAGAAGAAGACTGTGGAGCAGCAGAGAAGAAATTCCAGGAAAGGAAAAAGATATTTTTTTAAAAAAAAAAAAGCAGCAAAAGAAAAAATAAAAATAAGAAAAGAGCGTTCGCAGCTTTGACTGAGAGCAGGACAGCAGGTCAAAAGAAGAAAGAAGTCTGAGAGCAGCTGAGTAAATATATTCAGGCAAAAGTGGCAGAAATTCCATAAAAACAACAAAAATAAAGAAAAGAAAAAGAAAGAAATATAATGTGAACATGAGTGAGGCATGCCTCGCACCTCACTGCACCTCTTAAAGGTAAAGGTCACCTCTCACCTCACCTCGACCCCTGAGAGGTACAAGCTTCATCGCCTCAGTGCACCCCGCGCCTAGGAGCACCTCTGGCACACCTTTGACTACTACGAGGGCAGTAGGAGTGGCAAGGCAGCCAATGGTGCAAGTGGCGTCAATAGCAGTGTGGGCTGCAAGGGCTTTGAGGAGAGGCTATTCACAGAACATGTTACATTGGCAACGTCAATGACTCAATGGCAGTGTAGGGAGATGGAGTTTAATTTGGGTGTAGGTTTTTTTTTTTTTTTTTTGGGTTAAAAAAATAGAAGATATATTAAGAGAGAATAAACAATCAACGAGAACACTAAATCCCCAAATTTTAAAAATAAAAATAAAAAAAAGAAACAAAAAGAAAAAAATTTTAAATTTTTTTTAACAAAAAAACACAACTAAAAAAGCTAGAACTAAAATCAGCAAAGGAATCCCCTCTTTAAACCCTTCCCATCATAGTTCATCAAGAACTTCAAATTAGCTCATTCCCTCCGACCTCTTCACCTTAGATTTACCACCACCATCAAGCCTAACATCATTTCCTCCATGATTAGAAAAATTAAGGCCAAAGTTATCCAAGAAACTCTGAATTTGAAGGTCTTTACCAAAAATATCTTGAGCTTGATAGGCAGAATTCCATCCTTTTCCTTTCTCTCTTTGTTAGAAAGATAATTGTAAAAAATATTAACAACATCTACTTCTTCTAGAGGAGGAGGCGGCACATATGATAAATCCCCAAGACAGTCAAAAGAAGAGTCGGAAGAATAACCAAGTTGATCCGGAATTTGTTCCAAAAGCAAGCCCCTCTTACAACCAAAGTCACTACTGTCTGCACTATCATCATCCAAAATATTCCCCCATCTTTTAATATCCTTGCATACTAGTCATCTCAACAATTGGATCCTCCACTACACTTACCCACCTTTTGAACCTCTTTGTTATTTCACAATATGAATCTCAAATCTCTTCAAGATGTTCCCTATATATCAAAACCCTTTTGCACTTAAAGGGAACATAAAACTTTAGATCTCTCAGATTATCTGAATTAGCTCTCTTCCCATCTGAAATTCCTTTGAACCCGCAACAAAATCCTGAATTTCATTCTCAAAAGAATTAAAATTCTTCAATGAATCTTTCCCACTTTCTTTCTTGAACCCTGCCCACTAGCATACTTCTGAACAGGAAAACTATCATCCTCAAGACTATTATTTGAATTGTTGTTTTAAAAGGTGAAGGCATAAGGCGAGACGCTTTGACCCTTAAGAGGCAAGCCACTTAGTCATAAGCCTTTTGAGAAATTTTTTTCTAGATAAAAATATGTAAATAAATTACATATATTTTAAAAATAAAGAAAAAATTAATAAAATCACAAATATATTGTAAAAAATCAAATATAATTTGAAAACTACTTGTTGGCCACTAAAAAATTGCTAGCTTGAATTCATTACGTAACTCATAAATAGATATAGCTATAACATTACAGTGCTAAAATTTTATTCACAATCTAAGATACAACTCTCAATTATTTTGGAAAGGTTGAGGTTCAAGAGTTTTGGAAATCAATTCATATTATGACATTCCTTTTATATAAACATGGAACTAAAATTTTATAGTCAAATCTAGCTTGAGAATCACACCCAAAATGCATAGGCTCTTCAACTGAAAAGGTGCAAAAGGCGTGCCTTTTGAGCATATGCATAAGCATTTTTTTTATTTTTAAAGAAGGGCGGCACCTCTATTTATTTATTAATATACCCTCACTTTTGGCGGAGGAATACCGTGATTACAAGACGATCAATGGGAGATAATATATAGAAAAAACTTTAAAACCTTCCAAAAACAACACCAACATACAACCAAAACAGGACTACAAATCCAAACAAATCAAAACAAGGACCTACTAACGAATAAAACATCCCCTGCATCAAACCAAACAAAAGAAAAAAAAATAAACATATATCAAAAGAAACCAGCTAAATATACCTCATATAAGCCTTAGCATATGCATAAGCCTTAGCATATAATGTGTTAGACTCTTTGGGATAGTTTTTTAGATTGAGCCTCAAGGCGCTTTAGGTATGCCTTGGCTTAAGGCAAGGTGTACCCTTTTGCGCAAATGCATAAGCCTTAGGGCGTAATGTGTTGCCTTTTTAGGATTTGGTATTTTAGATTAAGCCACAAGGCATTTTAGGCGTGCCTTGCCTTGAGGCTCCTTTTAGAACATTTTGAATCTTTAGAAACCAACCTTTCTATTACCACCTCCTCCTCTTTTCTGTTATCAGAACAGCTGCCCCTCTCCTCTTGACCACTATGGGTCTGGTTTGAGGTCATGTGAAATGCTAATGCAGTCACAGCTTGCTTCAGGTCCATAGGTTGATGAACTCCTGCCACATATCAGGATTTAGAAGAAATACTATGGGCGTCATTCAGATTGGGAACCAGACTTCACCATTAAATCCAGCAGGAATATACTTTTGGGCTTGGCCATTCAATTGGTCCAGCTGAAGCTTAACAGTTAACTGGATTGTTTTCTTTCCAATTAAGCGCCTAAAGTAGGATCATAACTCTGATATTGGACCTCCTTAACCTAAAGGCCCATCAGCTATTTTACGAGGCCTATATTGCTGTCAGGCAGACGACCCAGGTCTAAATTTATTGTCAAAGATCCAGGCCTAATGCATCTAATCTTCTTCAATCCTTCATCCAAGCAGGGAACTCTTGCTGCCTCTGAAATCACTCCTCCATCCCCCCCAAGTCGGAATCCTTGCCCTTAATAACTTTGACTAATCGAACAAAGCAGGCCAAAGGACTTCCTCTCACAGCTCCCCCCCCACCCCCCCAAAAAACAATGAACACACACCACCTCTGGTATATTTTCAGAAGTCGCTCGAGCACCAGCATCAACTCTCTTTCCTGAAACTACCTGATTCCATAAACGCTTCTCAAAGATCTTAATGCTACCTAAACCGGTAGTCTTAGGATGAAGAAAGCTTACCAGAGCACTAAATTCTTCCCGAAATCAAAGCCACCAATTGCCTTTGGACCCTTCAGGAACAAAGATAGGGTACCTTTTGACCCTCCACCCATGCCTTAATTCCAAGAAATTACTTGCCCTCATTGCATGAATCACCATCCAGTAGTCAGCAAAACCCACCCAAGATCTTCAAAAGCTCTTGCTTGACCTTCCACAACAAGTAGAAAAAAATCCATGCGAGACCATGTTGAAGAAGCTGATGAAAGTCTTACTCATCGGTTGCACTGCCAATTCTTCTCAAGAACGAATAGAGCTACCACCTTCCCCACTGTATCCAATCTCAGATTGAAGGATTTCCCTCTGATCTGGACTGAAAAGCCTCCACCATCAAAATCTACCAGCACCATGACAGAGCACGATATTGAAATGAGAGATATGAAAAGGTTTTTGTGCATGAGAGAACCATCGTGGGACAGAAATTATTTATCAATACTCCACATGCGCCATAATAATTGTTGCGGCAAATAGATAAGCATGCATAGTTATTTTAATATTTTATTCCTTTGAAGGTTGTGGGGAGTATTTTTTTTACTAATAAAAAAGAACTTATTAGGTTGGGTGTTGCAATCTTTGTTATTCTAATTTTTTATAGAGGATAAAAATGGAAAGAGACCTTTGATTTTGGCTGAATCAGACATATTTGGCCCAGTTTTAGAAAATTATGAGCAAACACCAAATGCTATGATATGTGACCGATTCACTTATTTAATGAACTCAAGACATAACCTCTATGCAGAGGCTCTTCAAATCAAATAAATGGCCCTTAAACTGAATATTGAAACCACGTGATGGCATGTGAGCAGCTTCTAAATCTTTTTTCAATTATGTAATGCATCATGCAATGATGCCAGGTGGCCAATTTCAACAATGTTTCTGTTAAAGCCATTACGTGATTGCAGGGAATCAAAACCACTTTAAAACTATAAGGGTGCAATGCCA
This sequence comes from Malania oleifera, assembly GCF_029873635.1. Classification (NCBI taxonomy): domain Eukaryota; kingdom Viridiplantae; phylum Streptophyta; class Magnoliopsida; order Santalales; family Ximeniaceae; genus Malania; species Malania oleifera. The sequence goes on from NC_080425.1 coordinate 3,136,966, forward strand.
CTACCGAAACATTAGCAAACAAATTGAAACTTGGGTCACAACTACAGTGCTGCAATGTGCCACAATTAAAACAAGGAGCAATTTGAGACCAAGGAGAGATAATAAGCGTGTAAGCACTAGTTTGGCCCAAAACAGTGACAAATTTGCCCCAAGGCAACAATACCAAGAACATGGAATGTTCTAAGTTGTGGAAAGAACCCACAAGCCAAGGAGATTTTGGATCAGATGTACAAAACCAAGAGAATCTTGGATCCCCTCTCTCGAACCAACAAAAAGATGTTGAAGAAGATTATGGAAGATCAAACAAAGAAAAATGTAAAAAAAAAAAAAAAAACAATACAAGAGCAATGCAGAAGCAGAACTTGGGAAAAGAATTGGCTCATAGTACACCATGTGCTCTAAAATGTGATTTAGGAGTATACCTATACGGTGAAAAATGTGAGGTGGCACTTGTATATTTAGGATAGGATGTGGAGGGGGTTCTATATCAAGAAGATATTTTCTTGGGCGAAGTAGATTAATAATATCTAGAAGAGGTTTTCTTGGGTAAAGTAGATTTACGTGACTAAGAGTAGGGTAGTGGGCATTAACCTTCATTAGAATACCACTTTAACTAAAAGCTTAAGTTGTTAGATTGTAGGCCAATGATGTATATCAAGCCTTAATACTCCCCCACGCGTCAAGCCCAATTGCACGTGGGGGAGATAACACACAATTTTTAGATAATAAAACAAAACTATTAAAAAGAAAACATAATTACAATGAAATAAAAATAAGAAATCCCCCAACAAAAGCGAAAAAGGAAAAAAATAACAAATTACATCAAAGTTGCTTTCCAATCCCTTTGAATGTTGGACAGTAGAAGACCCCAAAAACCCAAAAAGAGTGAACCTAGAGAGATAATAACACCCAATGAACAACATCCACATTGGGAACAAGATAATTTTTTAACAAATTTACATTAAACGCAGGCAACAAGATTAGAACCTAGGACCTTTTGGTAACTAGCTCTGATACCATGTTAGAAATTTAGAATACCACTTTAAAAGCTCAAGTTGTTAGGTTGTGGGCCAACAATGTATATCAACCCTTAATAACCCTGATAAGTACAAGATTGAGGGTTTAGTTGACACAACTGTGGGTCCATTCTGGAGTGGCCTATGACATACATGGTCTTTCTCTTGTTGGCAACTCAAATTCATTCTCTTTTGGAGACCCAAAGGTGGAGAGAGTGGACAATATGTTGAGGGTTGGAATAGGGCTTCCTCATCTTGAGGAGGGCACATGACCCAACATTCCAATTTATTATTTGACTCTCTTTAAAATTCCAACAAGGGTGGCAGAGGCTTTGGAAAGGATTATGAGATATTTGGTCTAGAGTTGCGGAGGATAAGAGAGACCATCTTTTCAGCTAGGATAGAGTTAGAAGACCTAGAGGTGAAAGGGGCTTGGGCCTTAGGAATATGAGGTCTAAAAACATTTCTTTAGTTGGAAAATGACTTTGTAGATTCCCCTTGAAGGTCGATTGACTTTGGCACATGGCAATTAGAAGCAAATATGGTTTGCATTAGAATGTATGAGATACCAAAGTTAGTGACAATGATTCTCATGCTAGCCTCCAAAATTCATTTTTCAAGTAACCCAAATTCTAACCTCTCACTTGTTTCCAAGTTGGTAATGGTAACATCATTCGATTTGGGAAAGACATTGGGAGAGGTTTTGTTGGAGTCTTTGGTTCCTCATCTCTTTAGACTTTCCAATCTACATTCTCTAACTAGTGCTTTTTAGTCTTTCAAAGGGGACACTCTCTCTTGGAAATTCCATTTCTTTAGAAATCTCAATGAGACTTCTTTGTTGAGAGTGTTGGGTTCTTTTTCTCCATAACAAGAGAGGTCTCGAGGATTTGGATGGGGATGTCTCTAGCTCTTTTTCTACAAAATCTTTCTCTTTCAGCTCATGAAATCCCAAAGTGTTTACTCTTTCCCCTTGAATAAGTTCATTTGGAAAGTTTAGGTTCCTTTCAAACTCCAAGCATTTTTGAGGATTGTAACCCTTTATAGGCTAAATAGTCCAAATACTTGTTTCATGTGTTCAAGTCGAACTAAACCATTGGCCACTTGTTTTGCCATTCTTGGGCACATAAGCAGCTTTTTATTTTTAGCTTTCAATGAGCTGATGGCGCTTCCTCAAATTGTTGATACTTTCGTGATGGTGAGCCTTAGAGGTTTCGGGAGGATGAAGAAAGGAGTTTCCATATGGAGTTGCGCTATCTTTGCCCTCTACCGAACTCTATGAACCAAAAAGGAATGCTAGGATTTTTTATGACAAAAAAACCCCGCTTAGCCTACTTTGGGATAAAGTTTTTTTCCAAGCTTCTTTTTGGACTCACTCTTTCAGTTTTTTAAGGGAATGTTGTCATATTTTTAGAGGGATTGGAGGATGGCTCTATTGTAATCCCATTTAGTTTTGTTAGGAGGATTTTTATCCCCTTATCATTGTAAATTGTTCTCTCATTTCTCAATAAATTTTTTTCCTATCCAAAAAAAATAAAAAAAAGTAGATTAATAGTGAAAGAAAACAAAATTATAAAAGGAAAATGCTTCACTTTTGCAAATAAAAAAAATATCACTTGGAAAAATATTGAAGTAAAACTTTAGGGGCTGTTTGGCATCACTATAAAAAATTATGAAAAATAAAATCGATAATGAAAATTTAAAACTAGAAACAAAAACTAAAAACAAAATACAAGCAAAATGTTTGATTAATATTTGTAAAGCAAAATAAAATTAAAACTTTACTTTATAAAAATACTCATTTTCGTCTTCAAATCAAATAATTTGTTTTTAAAAAATGAAACTTAAATAGTAAGTGCAAAATAATACAAATTAAAAATACTATAATAAAAATAAAACCATTATCATTATTTTTCTTAATTATTATATTTTCAAAATTCACTTTTACAATAACAATCTTATTGTACACAACAATTGAAAAATAGAAGAAATATTTTGTAATTAGATATTATTTTTATATATTTTTTAAATTTATGGATATTTTTATTATAATTTTATTTAAATTCATATTTTAATTTTAAGTAAAAAAGTGTATATAAAATGAATGATTTTAAAATATAAATATATATATTTCTAGATAATAAATTTTTTTGGCAATAGGTTGGTAAAACAGCTAAAAAACAATAAAATTTGATTTTGAGTTTTTTCACAAACATTTGAAAACTGATAACAGAAACAAAAAAGTGGCAACACATAAAGGTCTGTTTGGTGTTGTTGCTATTTTCTGTTTTCTGTTTCTATATCTCCACGGAGAAGAAATAAATCAAAAAAATGTGTTTGTTTATATTGTCAGTTTTCTATTTCTATTGCCGGTTTTTAGCTGTTTGCCAAGAAATTAAAAACCAAATTTTATGATTTTCAATTGTTTTGGCAATTTGTTGTCAGAAATTTTAATATCCAGAAATAGTTTTTTCATTAAATTATTTATTTTATACACTTTTAAATTAAAATCAAAATTAAATGATCGTGTGCATTTAAAATATAATTAAAATAAAAATATACATAAATTTCAAAAAATAATAATATAGTCAATTTCAAAAAATTTTACTATTTTTCAATTGACAATCGAATAAAATTTTTATTGCAAAGTATATTTTGAAAGTAAAATAATTATAATAATTTTTATTTTTATTATTGTAATTTTTTAATGTGTATTATTTATATTTTTATTATTTTAATTATATTTTTATAATATTATTTGATTTAAAGATGAAAATGAGCATTTTTTTATTAAGTTTTAAATTTATATTAATTTTATAAATATTAACCAAATAGATTGCTAGTTTCTAGTCTTTAATTTCTATTTCTAGTTTTTGGTTTCATTTCTCTAATTTTTTTATAGTGATACCAAACTACCCCTAAATAAACATGCTTTTATAATCTATTTTTTCACTATGTAAAAAAGGAATTAGAAAATAATAATAATAACGATACCGAACAGTCCCTTAGATCGCTGAATATAGTGTCCCACAACAATTATGTACCATGTTTCAAAATATTCATACCAATTCAAGGTTTGCTAAGATGTTAGCACTTCCCCATAACTATGCTCAAGGGTCACTTTTTTTTTCTATTTTTTTTCCAGACTCCAAAGAACCAAAAATATAAGAGACAAGGGAATAACAATTCAAGTGCATTTATAGTCCTATACCTTCACTAATAAAGCTTGCTACGATGCCCCCTTCCAGGCAAAGGTTGGCCCACTATTCGAGAGCTTATTCAGAACCCCCACTCTCAACTATATCATTTTGGACTTCCATAAGATTATGATTGATAATCACCATAAATTCTTGAAGCAGACAAATTCTAACAAGCACCAAAAATTCTCAAAGAAGATGAAAGCAAAAAATAATCTATAGCATCAACAAAATGTTGTTCAGACAGACATGAAAGCCCTACCCAAGGTAGCCAACTTGTTGCGTAGGCAATGCTCATTCCATCCACAGAAAAATATTTGAATGAACAACTGAGTTCAAAGTTCCTTGTATATTAGAGAGGGGGACCCCATAGAGAATCATGACAATTAGGGAGTCTTAGACAAAGGAAATTCAACATTTTAATAAAGAAATTAAGCGGTAGGACCAACCAGAAAACGACAAGGATTAACGAGAAACTTACAGCAGAGAAACAAGGAATCTCCAATTCATAAGAAAGCCAATATTTTTCTGCAACAATCTGCCTTAATACATCCTACCAGTGCACTCTAGGGAACCACAATAGCATGTTTTCTTCTTGATGTTGCCATCAGAATCGCGAACTTGATCTATAGCATAATTGTAATGGTATGTAAGCTCTTGTAAAGGAGGAATGTTCTCAGCAGCAAACAGCATTATGTGAGGCATTCTCTTGTCCCCACGATCATAAAGGACATTTTGAGCATAAAGATTAGGGGAACAACTATGGTTGATGAATCTCGCAACGCTTCCAAACTCTGCTGCATCAATGGTGAAACCACCATCCTCCACACCTTCACAGGAACTTGATTGTGCATCAGGCATGAGACTTGCAAGTCCACCCCATAAGGTATGATCATTGTAGTTATGACCAATATCAAAAAGATACTCATCATTACCAGTTCTTTGCTCGGCTTCCTTTTCTTCAAGGAGCTCTCCAGCATACTCGCATATAAAACTGCCAGAAGGAATGGAATTCAGCGATCTGACACCCCACCCTCTTGATTCAGTTTTAAAGATTTCAAGTTGAAATTTAATACCATTCTGACTGACTCTGTTATGGCAAGAAGGAGGGCACTTGCATGAAGAACCACATTCATAGACAAGGGGCTTTGCTTCAACAATAGCCCCATTGTGGTTGTATGGGATCTCTCCTCCATTCTTGACTGCACAAGAACATCTCTCAGAATCAGAACATCCATCAATACAATCACAGCCCCCAAGAAGAGGAGGACAGTACCAAGATGGATATTTCATACTTGTTATGTATGTAAATGGTGGGGGTTTCTCATCATCTAATGTGTTCACGGCACAAATGGTCATTAACTCCTTCCCTTCTGAAATATCATTCGCACAAATGCCCTCCCTTACTTTAAATTTTTTAGACTTCTTCACTTCTCTCCAAGCAAGCTCTGGCTGATCTGAAATTCTTCTCAACTGAAACTTGAAGACCAACTTCCCGTGCTGCCCCATTTCTTGCCAAAACTTTTCCACCAGATACAAACCATCATAAGTGTATGTCGACACTATCTTTGCTCTTGCATCTGAGGAGTCAGAAGCCTTTGACTCTTTAAATCCACGTATAACCCTTACAGGATTTTTTGCATCTATGCTATTCTTCAATGCTAAGTTTCCCCGCTCAAGCTTTTGATCTTCAGGTTGTTTATCCCCACTAGTCACATTCCCCCCTGAACCTGAGTATATTAAAAGATCAGGATTATCTAAATCATCAGCATAACCACCAGAAGCTACGATACTTGAGGCAATTATTTTGCCATCTTTCTTCAAGTAATCAATACCACTTTGCATTTGGCGATGAAGACCAATAATAGTAAGTTCCACCCTGTACTGGAACTCATCGCCAACTTCTACTCCAGCAACAATACCAATTATTTGTTTGCCTGTGTTAACATATTTCCCTTTATCCTTAAGAATCCTAGCTGCTAGTAGGTCAATCCTCTTCATATTTCTTTCTTCCTTGGACCTTGCTTCTTCTTCCTGCAAGAGTTTTCGGCAGATAGCTTGAAACAAACGTAAAGTCTCTCTCACCTTGCTTCGGGTTACTGTAGCATCATGATCACCACTTGTAATCAAACCAAAAAATGGTAGCATGCTCACATTCATATGCTGTGATCTTTGAACTATACGATAATCTCCATGTCCTTCATCATCCTCACTAGAATCTTCTGCATCCCTGACTACTGACTGATTCATAACTTTGTGAAAACCCTTTCCTGTTGGAGTTGCTTTCTTCAAAGATTTTCCTCCTAACTTCTCTGATCCATTCTTCTTCGTTGCAGAACTAGATGAGCCTTTTGCTTTGCTGGCAAAATCATTCTTCTTTCCTTTGCTTCCACTTGTACCACCTGCTAAATTAGGTTTATTTGCTCCCTTCCCCTGTCTCCAGGGACAATATGGGGCAGCCATTAACCCTAGCACAATCACCATGCCTGATGCAGTTTCCAAACCACTAGGATCTTCTAATTGCGGTTGATTCACACCACCAGTTGTTGCAGAAAACCTTCTTTTAGAACTTTTTTCTTTTGATACAGTCACAGGTTCCCTCTTAGCTTTCTCCTCAAAACTTCCAACATTTGTGTTTCTAATCTTATCAACTGCCAGGTACTCATGGTCTTGTTGGCGCAAATTACTCTCTTGAGGACGTTTGACACTCTTCATTTTTGTATCATCCTGTACTGCCCTAATCTTGGGAGATGTTTTGGGTTGAACTTGCATGTCCATTTCTCTAGCAGTACCCGTTCCAGGTTCAGCAAGATCCTTGTTCTCAGTCTCTTTAGAGACAATTCCTCCCATTTTGTTCCTGACAGAAACTCCATCCTCAACATTTTCTCCATTTCGTTTAACATCAGTCTTTACCATTTCTTCCATCAACTTATGTTCCATACTAGATTTATCCTCACCCAAAATCTTGTTCTCAGAATAAGCAGTAGCTTTCAAGCATTTGTCCTTGGCAAGTTCAGCAACATGCCTTCCACACAATGGAGGGAAGTCTCGGGTGGCTGAAATTCTCCTTCGAGGAGGATATTTTTTTGTTACATTATTCTCAACAATGGCACCAGCAGCAGGCCATGTAGGTGATGATACTTGTTTCAGACTTCCTGAGAGCATGTTTTCATCTAGACCCTCACCTTTCAACACATTTTTCCTTTCCAATGCATCTGCATTTTTTACTAAGCCAAAACATTCTGCTGGCTGTCGACTATTTGACAATTCAACGGTATTATACTCCAATTCCTTTGAGGGTTCAATCACCACATTATTTGAAGCCACCGGAAACTCTATTCCCAGGCACTCCACATTCACCAATTCCCCACCTCCAGTAATTTCAGACTGGACCACAGCCTTTCCTTCCTTAGACTCCAAATCATTCAACAATACAGGCGTATCCATTGGAGCTAAGCCTTTTGAGGATTCAGTAGATTGAAAATCAACCTCATTTTCCGATATTTTTGCAGTCCCAACCTCCAAAGCATCACATTTCTTTTCCACACCCACCGAATTCTCCTCGACAACAGAAGGTACTGTAGCTTCTGTCGGCTTTATATTGATTTTTGGGGCATTTGGGCCACATCCTGGGGGAAAATCGCGAACTGCAGAAACCTTCCGCCTCTTAAACTTTGGAAGAACAACTTGACAAGAAATGTCACCATTTTCCAATGGAAGTTTTTCTGAATACCCCATATCTTGCACGTCCACCATTCAAGTAGAAAAGTAAAGCACCTGATACTCGTCAAAACTACCAAAAATAAAATTGATCATATGATATAGTTAAATAAAAAATGATACCTGAAAACTTCATCTTACTGCTGATAAAATGGCAAAAAAATGAAGATAGCGAAATTTACTTAACTACATCGTCCAAGAACAGAACAAGAAAGAACCCAACACTCTGTTTAGTTGCTGAGAAACCCAACATAGAAAATAAAGGAAAATAATATTTTCAAGAACTAGGCAGCTTTTCCTTTCCAATATTTTCTTAACAACGAAACGGATGAAAATGAGCAGAGAGAAAACGTACGTTCAGCATTGACCAATAAAACTATGAATAAGATCGTTCGTAAATCCAAACACTTGTTTAAATGCAAGTTACAAACTACGATTCCCAAAAAATGAACTACAAACCAATATTTAAGAAAACAAACCGTCAAAAAAATTAAATGAGAAGCTACTAAAAGGATCCACAAGCTCCAAGAAGAAAAAAATTCAGTACGCAAATTTGTTAAGAAACCCTAAATAAAAAATGAGCTCGAGAGAGACTTACATCGTTAATACGGAAGGAAAAAAAAAAATGAAAAAAAAAAAAAAAAAAATACCAAAGATGCCAATGATTGCTGAGATTTTAGGGTTCAAGAGCTCTGCATACAACCGAAGACGATGTTAGATGATAAATCAACAGAATTTGCAGGCTGAAGGCGTGGGCACCCTCTTCAACCGTTAGTGGAGTGCGAAGAAATTGTTTATACCGTGTATATATAGTGCTAGAATTGTGTTCGTTTTTTGCAACATAGCCCTCGTACTTTTGTATTATCTTTATAATAATTACACCGAAAGTCTCTGAAGTTTAGTGAATTGCATTTGTTCCCTGAAGTTAATGTTTGATTAGCAAAATGCTTATTCCAATAAACAAATCAGTTGTATAAGAAATTATTGTATCACAATAAAACACGTAATAAACAATTTTATTTTATAATTAAATAAAAAATAATATATAAGAAATAGTTATTTTTAAATTTCATAATGAGAATATATATTTCTTTTTTATAATATATTAGATCAAATAATAAAAAATATATAAAGTTATATTTGATTTGCGGAATGACTATTCCATAAGAATACATTAGTTTTAGTAGATTATGTTGTTATTATAAAGTAAATAATAATGTGAAATATTTTATGAGTTTACAATAAGGACTCGACAAATAATAACTATTCTCAAATTTTAATATGAGGATGTCTATTCCTTTCGTATTACATGTTGAATGAAATAACTAGAAATATATAAGAAATAATTATTTTTTTAATTTTTAAATTTAAATTATATTCTATATTATTTTTGGTCCATTTCGGATTAGAAAAATATTGAAGAAAGGAGAAAAATATATGAAAGATTCCACTTTTTCATATTTGCCTATTAAGAAAAGTGAGAAAGAAAATAAAATATATATTAAATTAATGAAATTTTTTTTTATTTTACACGTCCTTTATATTTGGTTTTTGTTAATTTTTAATTATATTGATTTTTTTATTTTTAGTAACATTTGATATAAAGAGAAAATATAGTAAAAAATTAATTTTCTTCTTATTTTCATTTTCTTTTCTTTTCTTAACTAAAATCTTTAATCCAAACTAGCCCTTCAAAAAATAACTAGTTTGTCGAACCAAACAAGCTATAAGGAATTACTATTACTTTTATTTTCAAAATTTTCATTGTATTTAATCTTATTACAAAAAATATCTATTTTGCAAACCAAATGTAACTTAAAGTTAAAATTATGACTAGATTGATTCTTATCCCACATAGAGATCTTCGAGTTTTGTGCTTCATTTAAATTTTTGTGGATTTAAAAAAAATGTATGTAGCATTATACTGAATTTCAAACAAATTCATATAAATCAAAATTTAATGCACGAATTCCATGTACTAAATATAGCCAATTTTTATATTTGTCGATGCCGAATTCCATCTGGGATGGAGACAAGAGGGAAAAGGGGTCCTCAAATGAGAAAAAAATTCAAAAAAAAAAACGAGTCATAAGATACCAAGTCACCACTTTATATTTTTTATGTAGAAAAAATAGAGAAAAACTCTAAAAACAAAGTCCACAAGAACTAATTTTTTTTGAGTTCAGAAGTACATTTGTGCGTAGGAAAAGTAATTGACTAACAATTTCAATGATGATTGGCCTTTCAGGATTGGCACCCATTCGAATAAAATTTACCGCATTTATGTATGTGTGTGTCTCTAAAAAAGTTAACATTTCGTAAAACCTATATGGAGGACCAAATCCTATAGAGGCTCAACGATTCGTCTTAAAAAATAGTTAAAAAAAAAAAAGGAAAGGAAAATTTTGGATTGAACCTACCTCTTTCGGGATAAGTTGCCTACATACTTGAGGTCGAGGATCAAGCCGACGTAGTTCAAAAAAAGTTGAGTTTGGATTCTCCTCAAAAGGGTTAATATTTTGAGAAGAGAAAGAATAAATTTTAAAAGATGAGGGAAATTCGAAATTTTGATATTAGGGTGGTCTTCCCTAAAACAGGTCTATGAAAATGGCATTTGGTATTTTTTAAAAGAAAAGGGATAATTTCATTTTTTGAAACAATTCGATAAAACCTAATTAGGAGAATCCAAAAGGCTTTGAGGGTTGAAAAATTGCATTTATGGATGAAACCTAATCTTGGAGAACAAAATAGGGATTTGTTTACATGAATGAGGCAAAAAATGACAATAATTTTAAAATAGGATTTCACGGGGGGCCCAATACTTTCTCAAGGACAAAAATTTAGAAAAAATACTCATTTTTTTATTTCAAAAAGGGCTTGGGAGTGAATTTGGAGGATTTCATGGGACTGATGCGAGGAAATTAGTGCCACGGGGTCCCATTATGTTCCCAAAATAAAAATACCAAAATTTTCAATTTTTAAATCAAGTGAAATGAAATTGGGAAATTTCGTAGGACTCATGTGAGGAAATTATCTTACGAGGGTCTCATTACTTCCTTGAAATAATAGGAAATTCTTTTAAAAAGGTATCAAAATTTTCAATTTTGACCCACGTGGGGAAATTAATCCCACGGGGTCCAATTACTTCCCCAAAACAATAGAAACTGTTCTTAAAAAAAAAACAGTCAAAAAAGGGAAAATGATTATGTATAATATTGATGTGTGGGATGACTTGAGTCCTTGTTGTCTTCTCTTTTACGATCGGTTTAGATGAATGATTTATTTGGGAAAATGAAAACTAAGAGGAAATTCATTTTCTACTTTATTTTCTTTTTATATTAAATATTATTAAAAATAAAAATTTATTTTAATATATTTGAAAATATGAACAAAAAATATATTAATGAATCAAAATTTTATTCAAAGATTTTTTCTATTTTTATATTTTCTTTTTTACTTTCCTTAATAATCAAACATGAAAATACAAATTCCTTCATAATTTTCTTTCCTTTTCTTAATATTTTCCAAGTTCCAAACATAGCCTTCAAGAGAGAGGGGCAAGACAAATCTCCTCATTTCCTTTGCAATAAATTCTCGCAGTATCTCCATTTTGAAAGAAAATTCATGCAAAAGATACATCACTTTTCAAAACACACCCAAAGACAATATTTTTATAGAAGAAAATGAACCATCTTATATGCATAATAGCAAAAAAAGGAAACATAAATTTTTTACGATACAAAATTCATGCAAAAGATACATCACTTTTCAAAACACACCCAATGACAAGATTTTTATAGAAGAAAATGAACCATCTTATATGCATAATAGCAAAAAAAGGAAACATGATTTTATGTTAAGTCACGCATAATGATCTTACAATATGATGTAAAATTTATGCAAGAGATACATAACTTCTTTAAAATATTAAAAAAAAATTTAAAAAAAGGAACTACTTTATATACATGATATACATAACAAAAAAAGGAGACACTTTTTTATGAAAAAAAAAACTCAAATATACACGAGTAGATAAAAAATATACTTACCAAGATGCCAGTTCGTCGAGATAACCTATGGAGGGGAGAAGAAACCTGAAGCGAGAGTGCGAAGAGGGATGCAGTGAAAGAGTTAATGAGGAAGAGGGAGAGGTGATAGTGAGAGAAGGATTTGATAAACGGGAAATAAGAATAAGGAGAGAGTTAGGGAGATAAGAAGAGAGAGAGAGAGAGAGAGAGAGAGAGAGAGAGAGAGAGAGAGTGTTTGAAAAAAATTTGTATTTCTCCTTGATTTGTTTATAGCTTACATGCAGTATATATAGACACATTAATAATTGATTTTTTAATATTCAAATTCAAATTCAAATTCAAATTTGAAATCTTCATAATCATATCTCTTGATCTTCGACAGTAATTTCAGTTGAAATCACTTGATCTTCTACAAGAAGAGAGAGACTTCCAAAATCTGGAGTATTCCCCCCAATCCCTAGCCCCTAAGGGGCCTTTAAAGGGAATGGAAGATAAGGGAGAATGGGAGAGAAAAGAGGGGAGAAAATGGAGGAGTGGGGGGTTAAGAAATTTTATTATTTTTTATTTTTTTAGAGGATTTTTAGGGATTTAGTATAATGGAGGTTAGTTGGGGATCCAAATAGGAAGTAGGGGGTTGAGAGATTTAAAATGATTTTTTTAAGGATTTTTTTGTCGAAAAAAATGGAGAAAATCTTGCCAAAATCCAACCAAAACAAGCTTGGGAGGAAAACAACCCCTCAGGCAAAATGATGTCGTTTTGAATTTTTTTTTCTTTTTTTAAAAAATATTTTGGGTTTAAAAATGACGTCGTTCAAATAAAATGGCGTAGGGGGGGGGGGAGCGTGGACGCACACACCTTCTATTTTTTTTTAAAAAAAAAAACATTAGTAGTGCCTTACGCCTGACAAGTGTCCACATGCGTGCACACGCCAAACCCTTCCTTTTTTCAATATAAATTATTATTTTTCTATTTTTTCTCCTATTTTGATAAAATGGAATAAAACAAAAATTCAAAATTACAAACAAAGCCCCAAAATAAATAATTAAATAAATAAAATAAGAAAAATGATTTTTCCCTCGATTTTCATGCCAAAAACTCAAAAATTGTCTGGGACACTCTTAGCCCTTTCAATTGCTTTCGATTACCAGGATGGTCAAAATTGGTCAACAAGGAGCGGAAGCGCCCGAAATGGGTCTAACCATTTTCTAAATTTTTATGTCAAAAATTCAAAAAAATTTCGGTTCACTTATAAGCCTTTCAGATTGTTTTGGATTACTCGAAATGGTCAAAATTAGTCAACAAGGAGCGGAAGAGCCCGAAATAGGCTGAGCCATTTTCTCAATTTTTGTCACACCCAAATTCGCCCTAATTGCTCCTAATCCTTTCAGACTGCTTTAGATCATCCATAATGGTCAAAATTGGTCAATGAGGAGTAAAAGCACCAGAAATAGGTTGGGTCATTTTCTTGATTTTTGTATAAAAAATCCAAAATTCGCTTGAGTCACTCCACCCCCTTATACTGCTCCATATCATGTTTTCATACTGAAAATTTAAAATATGTCCTTTCTCCTAACCATTTTAGACTGCTCTAAATTACCCGAAACAATCAAAATTGGTCAATGAGGGGCAGGAGCATCTGAAATAGGTCGGGCCATTTTCTTGTTTTTTTGTGTCAAAAACTCAAAATTTGTACAGATCACTCTAGCCCTTTCAAACTACTCTGGATCACCTGAGACGGTCAAAATTAGTCAACGAGGAGTAGAAGTGCCCGAAACGATCTGGGCCATTAGGGCCAATCTCTGATGAGGGATCTAGTCGCTCGATTTTGATAGTCTAGTCAAAAATGACTATTAACAATATTCATCCTAACTCAAGTTCTTATTTAAAGATCTTATTGAAAATAAAGTTGAAAAAATGTGTCTACTCCTTAGTCGTGCGCTTGTCCCATACCTTATTTGGTGTCATGTAGCATCCTTCCAAATCATTTTCTTTTGAATAGATTTGTTTTTTGCTAATTGCTAGCTCATGTACCAAATGGGTTATTTGTCTAGTCATTTTTTTTTTTGGTAGGAAAATCCCAATAATGGACCGTAAAGTTATATAAGTACTTTTAGAAGGTGCGGCCATATCATAGAGACAATAATTTTTAGGAAATGCAACTAAATTTTGTTAGTTAATAAATATAATTTTAGGTTTATAAGTTAATATCGTATATGTTGAGTAATTATAGAATTGTGATACATTTAACCAATTAAGTTTATTTAAATAAGAAGATATTAAGACATTTAAAATTAAATTAAGTTTACAAAAGGAATTTTAAAACTAATTTTAAATCAACTAACTTTATAAACTCTTATAAAAATCACAAACCTCCTTACCAATTGTTTGCTTCAAAGGCATCATTAGTTCATCAAAAAATGGGCTTAGCCCACATGGCGTAGAAAAATCATGAAGGAGATTCAATGGGTAAAATAACAAGCAAAAGAGTGTTAGTCTTGCAAAAAGGCAATATAAAATAATTTTGTAGTCATCCCTAATCCCTTAGTTTAAGAAACCCTAAAAAATTCCTACAATGTAAGTTGCAAATTCATGAATTAGAAATCAAATACATACAAGTAGGGGTGTAATCGGTTTATTACGAAATCGAACTGAACCTTGCAGTTTTTAGTCTTTCCAAACTAAAATCGAAACCAAACCGAATTTGTTATCCCTTGAAGAACCGAACATCCGGCGGTTCGGTTGCGATTTTTTTGATTTTTAACTGATTTTCTAAATATTCAACAATTGTTTTTCACAAGAGTTGTTGAAAATCTATTGGGCTGCTTGATTTCTAAATATTAAATGGACCAATCATGTACTAACATACTAATTAAGTAATTATATTATTTTTTATAAATATAATTTAAATTTGAATCAGTTTTTTCGATTTTTCGGTTTGGTTATATTTTGGAAACTATTAGAGATACATATACACTTTCCATTTTTCATTTATTGTGTATTTATTATAGAGTAGATATTTAGGAATAATTTGGGATCCTTGAATAATGTATAAATATACCCTTGTATTGTTGAATTATGAATATAGAAAAATCCCCTTATTCAATTTTAACATGGTATCAGAGCCATGTTTTGGGCTGCTTAGCTTCTCTGTGGGTTGGACTTCTCCTTACTTCATTTTCTCCCATGGGCTCTCCTCGCCTCATTTCTCTTATGGGCTCGAAAGGGAGTATTAGTTTGCATCCAAAGATCCACTTAGCTCTCTCTCCTTGATACCTAAGTTTTGAGGATGAGTTCTCTAACAGAAATTGAAACCAAAAATTTACATTTTCGAAACCGAAACTGAATATTGAATACTAAAAAACCAAACCACTTGTGATTTCGGTATGATTTTTTATCTTTCAGTAATTTTTGTACACCCCTACACGCAAGGAGTGTTTGAGAACATTGGTTTCCATGCTTGAATTTGAATTTATGTGCAATTTAAAGAAAGTCAAATAATTTTATATCGTGCTTTGTTCAAATCTAATGTGGCCAAAATATATAAGTTAAAGGAAGTCAACGTCTAGTCATCACTCCCCAAGTCGAGAGCAATCAACTCCAACCCAATAAAGAGGATGAGAGATCCACGCCAGTGCCATAAACGGGCAGAGTGATACTCTGTGACGACCCAAAAAATACTGATATTTAAATATTAAAGAGAGGAAAAATGGAAACAGGAACAAAAGGAGGCAGTAGACTTCGTCGACGAACATGGAGCATTCCTTGACGACATCGCATTTTGGAGATAATAATAATTGAGGATAATAATAATAATTTCAAGGAATTTCTAGAACTCGTCGACGAATACAAGGCTTCATTGACAAGTACATAAGGAAACTCGTCGACGAATACAGGGCCTCATCGACGAGAAAATACCGAGAGGGGTTATGAGGCAACCTGAATTTCATCGACGAATACAGGGACTTGTCGACGAATTTATTGAAAGATTCGTAGACGAGATGACGTGTCTCTTCGATGAAGGCCGCAGTATAAAAGTGGAAAACTCATATTTTTATCATTTATCCGTGCCTCTCTCTCTCTCTCTCTCTACGACTCTCTCTCGCTTCTCTCTTCATCTTCGGGCCTGTTTCTCGCTGGATCGAAGATCTAAGGCTACCACAACGCTCCTGGCGAGATTCTCTGCAAGTCTGTCGGAGTTGGTTGCTAGAAAAGTTGGGTTCGATTTCGTCCCAATCTCAGGGTAAGACATTTTATTCAATATTTGTCTTTCCCTCAGTTATGAGAAATGTTGTAGGTAAGAAAATACTGATGTTTTGTTCTGGGGGATTGTGTTTTCAGGATGTTGAGTTAGGAACCCTGCGGGTATAGAGCTAGAATTTTATAGGGGCTTTTCAAAGCTAAGGTAAGGGAAATATGCTATGCTAAGAATTTTCATAATGCTATCAGAGACTTCATAGATACGTATTTATACCAGTTTATTATATAGTATTTATAGAATATGAGTTTAAATACTTGTGTGGCCTGAGTAGTTTTTTTATGTAATGAAGAAATGTATACAACTTTCATAATGAATCATACTATACTGGATATGCTGATATATATATATATATATATATATATATATATATATATATATATATATAAATGTACCTTCATATACAGCTTTTATATGAATAGTTTTATGAAACAGATATATATATATATATATAGACACGTATACATGTGTACAGTTTTGTTCAGATCAATATTTATATCACAACTTTATACAGAATAGTATATACAAAGTTATAATATGTCATGTTTCCTATTACCATAACATATAGAGTATATAGATAGAGTGTATAGACAGATATACAAGGGTAGCATCAAGATGTTACCGATTGCTACCGATATAGTATACAGAGATTATAGTATTTACAGTACAGAAAGATAGCATTATGGTAACTTTGGAAACATGGCGAAAACAGTAAAAGAGTATATATGTATATGTGTATATAGTATTAGATTCCTGTGGAAAGATTACAGACAGATACAGTACAGATACAGTTTACAGAGCACGGTACCGTTGCTATATACAGATAGAGTGCAACCACATATCTCAGATAGTGTGTGGGTACCGTCTACCCGTGCTCGGAGAAGATGCAGCTCCCCAGTACCCTGGGTAGAGGGGGGGCAGCTAGACGAGGTAGCAGCCAGTCCCGTGCCTAGGAGAGGATGCAGTTTGGCTGGGCTGAGGTAGTGTAGAGTATATTGACTTATTTGGAGGACCGACCAGATGAAGTCCCACCTATGGGCCGCACAACCCTATCATGAGGGGTCAAATCATGACATACAGAGTCCCAGGGATAAAGTATAGATATGTAAATGTATACAGTTTTACAATACATGCTGAGTATAGTATGATATTATCAGTATGAAAAGTAGAAAATACAGACAATACAGTATATCTTAAATTGTGAAAGGAAAATATGCTTTACAGATGTTTTATTGCCTTACAGTTCAGTACTATTTATAACTATGCTTTACAGATTTTTTTAGGCGACCAGATCAGGCTTGCAAATAGAAAGTAGTTTGATCACCCTGGTTATTGGGTGAGTTTTTGTCAGAGTGGTGTATTTTGAGTAAATGATGCTGGAGGGGTTTTTTTGTTTGGCTATAGTCTGTATATACTAGATTTTGGTGTTGTTTAGTATATGTGTGAATGGCTGTATGATTTGTGCTTCCGCTGCTTAGGTATGGATATATATTAAAAAAATGATATGAATTTTGAGGGCGTTACATACTCGCAGGAACTTTATGACTCGGGAGCGATTCATGCCTCTGCGTCATAAAGGCAATCCAAGCTAAAGGTCAACTCTAGTTCCTATAAGAAGGGACGCGAGGAAGAGGCCAAGGTAAGTCATTCGACACCCATTCTTACTGTTTCATTTACCCTCTCTAGAGCATTTCCCTTACTTAGGCATCAGAGCGATCTCCTGGAGTACACCCTGGGTCCTTAAAGCCTTTCTTTTTCCCCTTTTCAGGTCAACGAAAGTCAAAAGAGCAGCCCCACTAATTTTATCCCGCAATAGTTGGCGCCGTTTGTGGAAACTTGCTTTTAAGAGGGATCATCTTGCTCTCGACCTCCGACATTCAAGTAATGCTGAGTCACGCAGTTCTAGTTCCAGTCTTGCCACAGGAAAAGAGTCACCCTAGTCCATTCACTCCACACCCGCACGACAATCGAGGGTCAGCATGGAAGAGTTCCTTACTTTTCAAAAGAAAATAGAGGATATGTTCAACCTACTCTTACAACAGAAGAGTCAGGAAGGGCATGTCCCCCATTAACAACAGGAGAGCTCCGACGCAACCAAGAAAGCTGACAAGCCAAAGGAGAGTGAGGGTAAAGTCTACCTCAACAAGATGGTAGAAGATGCGAATAGTGTAGATGTCAACCAACAAAGATCCATGGAACTAGAAGAAAGGATTAAGAAAATAGATCAAATAGAGAAAATGATGAAAGAAGGCAAGACCAACCCCTTCTACGGGGAAGCATCTCTAAGATCCTCGGAGCCGCCATTCAACAAAGAAGTGATGGAGGTTCCATTGCTGAGTAGATTTAAGATGCCCACTTTTGAAAGGTACGAGGGTCTGTTCAATCCAATTGATCATCTGGACACCTTTAGGGTGTTGATGCAGTTGCAAGTGCTCCTAACACCATCATGTGCCGAACTTTTGCAGCAACCCTTAAGGGAGGTGCTAGGGATTCATACCGAACCCTGCAAGCTGGATCGATTGGTTCCTTCTCGGAGATGGAACAGTTGTTGATCGGCCACTTCCTTAATAGTCGGAGAATCGTCAAAACAATGGCCCATCTCATGAGCATGGTTCAAGAAGAGAGGGAGATGTTAAAGAAGTTCATGCATCGTTTTAACATGGCAACCCTAGAGATTCGCAACCTAGACATAGGAGTGGCTTTGGCAGCTTTAACCATGACCCTTCAGCCCGAAAGCTTCCTGTATTCTCTGGGGAAGAAGCCACCGGTGGACATGAGAGAATTGATGGTCCGCGCATAGAAGTATATCAACCTGGAAGAAATGATGGACACCAGGGGTTATCGCATCGAGCTGAAAAGGAAAGATAATAGTCAAGATACAGGAGAACCCTCTAAATCCACAAAGAGACAAGAGACCAGTGCGCTGCTTAGCAGCCCTAAGATGAGGGGGCAGTTCAGTAAGTTCTCCACCTATACACCCCTAAACACACTACGTTCTGAAGTACTAATGCAGATAAGGAAGAAGGACTATGTCTCATGGCCCGAACCTATGCGAACCCCTTCACACAAATGAAACATGTTCAAGTTTTGTCAATTCCATAGGGATCATGGGCATGACACAGAGGAATGTATTCAGCTGAAGAATGAGATTAAGGCCTTGATCAAAAGGGGATACCTGTTAAGATTCATAAATAAAGAAGATCGACAAGGGGAACCTCATGAGCAGAGGATACCCGATGGGAACGAGAAGGAAGAACAGGTCATAAGGGAAATCACGTGATCTTTAGAGGATCCTCTAGTGGAGGAGACAATGGAGGTGCTCGCAAAAGATATGCTAAACAGGTACTCACAATGGAAAAAGGGGAACCAAGCAGCAAAAGGAACAAAAAAGATGATATCATCTTTGACATCGGAAACGAAGAAGAAGTACAACAACCACATGATGATGCATTAGTACTCTCCCTACTGGTGGCAAATTACAAAGTTAGACACGTATTGATAGATAACGAGAGCTCGACAAATGTTATGTTCTGGTCAGTACTTAAAGGAATGAAGATTGGTAAGGAATGACTCAAACCAATCTCAACCCCCTTGGTCAGGTTTGGTGGAAACGTAGTTCATCCCATGGCAATCGCACTACCAGTGACAATGGGGACGACCCCGTAGCAAATTACTTCGCTGACAGAGTTCTTGGTGGTCGATCAACCTTCAGTATACAATATCATATTGGGCTTCCCTTTGCTTAATACAGTTCAGGCTGTAACATCAATGTACCACATCAAGATAAAATTTCTTACTCTGCACGGGACAAGGTTAGTCAAAGGGGATCAAGCAGCAGCTCGAAACTGCTACGTAATGGCCCTAAAAGGGAAGATGGAAGCAAGAGAGACCTTAACTATGCAAGACCTAGAGGTAAGGGGGAATACCCTCAAATCAGCACAGTGGATGAAGACATCACGCACGTACCTTTAAATGGCCACCAGGAGAGATGCGTGCAAATCGGGAGTCGCCTACCTAACACCTTGAAAGCATATCTAAGCGAACTACTGAGTGAATCCGCGGATGTGTTCGCTTGGTCGGCTGAAGACATGCTGGCCATTGACCCTGTAATCATAGAACACAGGTTGCAGTTGACCCCAACCACCGACCTGTGAAATAGAAGAAAAGGAGTTTTGCAATGGAGCGAATCATGGTAATTGATGAGGAGGTGAAGAAGCTGGTGCAAGTCAACTTCGTTAAGGAGGTGAACTTCTCGGAGTGGCTAAGCAACGTGGTTCCAGTAAGGAAGCCGAACAGAAAATGGCACACCTGCATAGACTTCACATGTAATGACTCGAAGAATAATGGTATCTAAATAATAATTAAGAGAGAGGAAAATGAAATTAGAAAAAAGGGTGACAGCAGGCTTCGTCGACGAGAAGATACCGAGAAGGGGTTTTAGGCAACTCTGAATTTCATCAACGAAGGGAAGAGTTCGTCAACGAATTGCCTCTTGACCTCGTCGATGAGGTGACGTGGCTCGTCGACAAAGCCCCTAGTATAAATAGCCTAAAACTCAGTTTTTACGTAGAAAAATTGGCAGAAATCCCTCTCTCTCTCTCTCTCTCTCTCTCTCTCTCTCTCTCTCTCTCTCTCTCTCTCTCTCTCTCTCTCTCCTCCCTACGGTTTCTCTCTCCTCTCTCTTCGATTTCGGCTCCATCGTTCACCGGATCGACGATCTGAGGCCACCACGACGCTCTTGGGGAAGTTCTCTCAAAGTCTATCGAAGCATATCGTTGGTGGGACTGAGTTAAAATTCATCCCTGATTTAAGGTAAGATTTTTATTGTAAAATTTTATCTTCCCATAGTTATAGGAAATGTTATTCACAGAAAAATACTGAAGTTTAGTTCTGAGAGTTGTTGAATTCAGGGTGTTGAACGGGGAACCCTGCGGGTACAGGACGAGTGGATTTTTAGGGGGTTTCTTCTCAGTGTCAAGTAAGGGAATAAACTAAAGCAGTTATTTTCCATGTAAATTATTATTATTTATCAGCAAATTAATTTTCAAGAAAGCATGTATTATATTTGAATATTATTGAGAAAATGCATATTTGGGACAATACTACTGTTATATAGGAAATATGATTTTAGAA
This sequence comes from Malania oleifera, assembly GCF_029873635.1. Lineage (NCBI taxonomy): Eukaryota > Viridiplantae > Streptophyta > Magnoliopsida > Santalales > Ximeniaceae > Malania > Malania oleifera. The sequence continues at coordinate 3,158,313 of NC_080425.1, forward strand.
TAAAATATATGATTTTACTCAGCATTGTGTGACATGAATATGGTTTTACATGATAAGTATTATGTTATGGAAAATTTTACGAGTAAAGCATGTTTTCAAGAATTATGAAATAATACAGTACATTATGATTTTGAAATACATAATAATTGATTTATTTACTCAGAATCATATGTATGAGATATTCGGCACAAGACCGTGATTGATAGTCAGAGTAAGGCCGTGTTTTACGTATGATTTCGGCACAAGGCCGTATTTATGAAATGTTTGGCGCAAGGTCGTATTTATGAAATGTTCGGTGCAAGGCCGTATTTATGAAATGTTCGATGCAAAGCCGTATTTATGAAATTATAGAAAATGCTATCAATCTATTTATGTTAAATGCTATATTATCATGTATTATATGTTATCAAAACTCGGATGTTAGTTTAGTTCAGTTTTAGGAGCACGGTACTGTAGTTATATAAATTAGATATCTATGTTCAAATTTGTGCTAATCGCCCCACAAGGGGGGTGGGAGATAGATGGTCGATGTGGTTTTTAGTGTAGAGTTATAGACGTCCACCTGGTAGTCCAGACTAGGGTGTGGCGGGCCCATTGTATTTACAAATATTTTTGACTTGGCAGTGGTCGGCCAGTCATTGTCGAGTCCCGCCTTTAGGCTGCACAATCCGTCATGAGAGGTAATACATGACATCAGCTAACTATACATCCTGGGTGAATTTTCAGTATTATCAGCTATAACAGACATTTTATAAATTGTATGATTTATTAGAAAATATGAAAGTATAAGATTATTTAGTGTGTTATAATGAATGTTTTAAGGTATATGACATGTATTGTATATGTATAATTGCATCAAATATTCATGTTGCCACATAACTGTATTTAGTTTATTTTCCCTTACTGAGAAGTGTCTCACCCCCGAACTTAAATGATTTTCAAGAAACCTAGAAAGAGCGGCGAATCGAGGCCGCCGTTGAGTCTGTTGAGTTACCTCGCTAGGAGAGTAAGATTGGACTAGGATCAAGAGTTTTTGGATATGGGATCCTAAAGATACTTTTTTGTTTTTTTGGAGATTGTATATAAACACAGTACTTAGGGATGTAGTTGACTCTGGTATTATATATTTTATGGTTGTATGAATGTTGATTTATATTTACTGCTGCTTAGGTTTCCGCTGTGAATGTCAGATGTGTCCCCGTTACCTACGGGTTCGGGTTGACTTTATTATTATTTATGTTTTATTATATGATAAGATAAGCAGGTTGTTACATCACAGACCTAAATAAGGCATGTCTGAAGGATAGCTTCCCTCTCCCTTGAATCGATCAGTTGGTGGATTTGACCTCCGGGCACGAACTTCTTAGTTTTATGGATGCCTACTCGGGATACAATCAAATCCCGATACATCAAGCTGATGAAGATAAAACATCCTTTATCACCGAGAGGGGCTATACAGTTACCGAGTAATGCCCTTCGGATTAAAAAATGTAGGGGCCACGTATCAGAGATTGGTGAACAAGATATTTAAAGATCAGCTCGGAAAAATGATGGAGGCATACGTAGACGACATGTTGGTAAAAAGTTTAAAAGCAGGAAGACACTACAAAGATCTAAGGGATACATTTGAAATGTTGCGCAGGTACCAAATGAAACTAAACCCATCAAAGTGTGTGTTTGGTGTTTTAGCAGGAAAGTTTCTTGGGTTTATGGTGACACAGAGGTATAGAAGCCAACTCGGACAAAATAAGGGCACTACTAAAAATGGAGGCCTTGCGGATGAAGAAGGAGATCCAAGTCTTGACACGAAGGATAGCCTCCCTCAGCAGGTTTGTCTCCTACTTAGGAGACAAAGGCCTACCCTTCTTCAAGGTTCTAAAAAAGAAAGGAGGGTTTGAATGGGGGAAGGAGCATAACAAAGCCTTTGAGCAGCTTAAGCAGTATCTCAACTCCCCACCTCTGTTAACGAAGGCGAAGATGGGAGAAGACCTTTACTTATATATAGTTTCGACGACAAATGTGGTCATCTCGATCTTAGTCCGGGAAGAAGGCAGGAAGCATCAACCAATATACTACACTAGCAAGGTGCTGAATGGAGTTGAAAAGAATTACAGTACGGCTAAAAAGGCAGTTTTCTCCACCATCTGTGTCACACGAAAATTAAAGCCCTACTTTCAAGCCCACAAGATAATTGTGCTGACCAACCTACCAATGAGGCAGATTCTTTAACGGCCAGAGAGTTCGGGAAGGATGACGAAGTGGTCCATTGAATTAGGTGAGTTCAACATACAGTACCTGCCAATGCCTGCTGTCAAGGCCCAGGTGCTTGCCGACTTCGCAGTTGAAAGACCCCCCAAAGTAGCAAGAAAGTCAGACGTATGGGTGCTACACGTTGACGGGTCATCTAACGCAGCCAGAGAAGGAGTAGGATTTATCCTCACGACCCCAGATGGTACCGAGACTCTTTACACACTAAATTTGGAGTTCTCGGCAATGAACAATGACGCTGAGTATGAAACTTTATTAGCAGGTCTACGCTTGGCAGAAGCACTAGGGATAGTGCAGATCAAGGTATCAAGTGATTCCCAGTTGGTGGTAGAGCAGGTGAAAGGAGAATTTAAGGCTGGGGGTCAGAAAATGAAGAAGTATCTGGCCAAGGCTCAAGAATACGCAAAGGCATTCATTCAATTCGATATAGAACACGTGCCAAGAGTCGAGAATACCAAGGCTGACGCACTCACAAAATTGGCCTTAACCACCAGCTCGGAATGGATGGATGCTATTTACCTAAAGCAGATTGAAAAACCCTTATATGAGGAGGGTAGTGTTAACTTGGTGGATTCTGAAATCAACGAGGGGGACTAGAGGGTGCCTCTATTGCAATACCTCCGTGACGAATCCTTATTAGAGGACAACAAGGAGTCTCTAAAGGTGAGAAGGAAGGTAGCAAGATATACACTGATAAACCAGGAGCTATATAGACGATCTTTAACGTTACCATACCTTCGTTGTTTGAGCAATAAGGAACGGGAGTACATATTAAGGGAAATCTATGAAGGAGTATGTGGAAATCACCTAGCCAACAGGGCCCTAGCTCACAAAGCCTTGCAACAAGGATTTTATTGGCCCACAATGAGGAAGGACATGGTCGAGCTCGTCAAACGATGTGATAGGTGCCAGCGGTGCACAACAATACCACATGTACCATCTAACCTCCTCTCCCCTTTGACCAGTCCTTATCCCTTCGCCCAGTGGGGAATAGATATCTTGGGACCTCTACCTCTGGCGACCGGTCAAAGGAAATTCCCGTTGGTGGCAATTGACTACTTCACTAAGTGGGTAGAGGTCGAAGCCCCAGCCCACATAATCGAGCGAAACATTACACGATTCATCTGGACATCAATGGTTTGTCGATTCGGAATTCCGTGGGCCATAATCACCGACCATAGGAGACATGTCGACAATGAGCGCTTCAAAAAATTCTATTCAGACCTATCCATTAAACTACTTTTTGCATCAGTGGCACATCCCCAGAATAACGTCCAAGTAAAAAACATGAACCAAACGATATTGTACAGCTTGAGGACGCGGCTCGAAGCTATGCTAGGCAAGTGGACAGAGGAACTCCCCTCCATCATCTAGGCATACCACACTACCCAATGAGCAGCGATAGGGGAAACCCCATTTATGCTCGCTTTTGGTGTAGAAGTGGTCATCCCCGCAGAAGTAGGGATCCCCTATTGGCAAAGGCAATACTTTAATGAGCAAGACAACAATGAAAAGCTCAGGGCGAAAATAGGCTTGCTGGAGAAGAGACAAGATCAGGTCAGTCTAAAAATCGCAGCATACCAACAAAGGGTGGCGAAGTACTACAACACTCGCGTAAGAGTGCAGAACTTCCAGTCTGGAGACTTGGTCCTCACGAAGATGCAAAGCGGCCCACAGGAGTCAGGGTCACACAAGCTAAAGCTGAACTAGGAGGGCCCATACCGAGTTACAACAGAGAAAAAATCGGGGACATATAAAATAGAAAACGTAGAGGGAAAGGAGATAAAAAATACGTGGAACTCTGATATGTTAAAAAAATATTACTCTTGATTTTGTCGTTTTAACAAAGCATCAATAAGGTCCCAAAACAACATCTGTACTACCAATAAACACCAAAAAGCATTGCATCATTTGAAATAAAACTACAGATAACACATATTCAGCATATCAGCTGGCTTTGCTCCCCTCTCCAACCTCCTCTTCCTCCCCATCTTCCTCCTCGTCCATCTCTTCCGCGGATTTGGGACTCTTATTGCCATAGCCGTGTGAACTCACACCGTCCAGGGGAAGGTTAGGGTGTATAGTCCTGACCTGTTCTCAGAACCTCCTGAACCCTACTCGGTATGTTTTGGCGGTATCCATGACAAACCGCGTAGAGTCCTTATACTCCCTTACGGCAGCTCGAGCGACATTAGCAGCAGCAGCAGCCACAACGGCAGGTACCTCCTCTCTATGGATCCATTCAATTTCTACCTGAAGGGCATGCTCATAGATCTCAACATCCAAGAGTAGTAGCCGCAGCGGCAGGTACATCCAAGGTTTGCCAGTACATCTCAGCAACCTTTTCTTCTTGGGCCAAGGCCATCGTCGCCAGCTGAAAAGAAACAAAGGGGAGAACAGATTAACTAAACTCCAAGGATAAAAAAAGAGCGTAGTGAAAAAGTATGAATTAAACAAATACCTAGTAGGAGGTATGCCGAATCTTCTCCAAAAGGACGTCGAGTAGAGAACACTGGGCTTGCACAAAATATTCCACATGGATCGCCCTACGCAGCGCAGAAGTAGAACGGGTCAGCTCATGGAAAATTGCCTCATTGTAAACCATAGGGATCTAGGGCTGCCCTACCGCAATGTTCTCCGCAACAGGAGCCTCACTGCCGCCTACAGCGGACGCTTCCCTCTAAGATGATTCCCCTTCGAGCTCCCTTCTCTTCTACTTACTCCTGCTCACCCTTTGCTTTTTGGTTTCTCCCATGAGAGATTCATATTTGTTAAAATCCATATCTGCAAAGGAAGGAGAAGGGATAAGAATACCCAAGAGCAGTGGTGATATATGGATATATCTATATACAAAAATCAAAAGCAAGATAAGACTTGGAGAAACGGGGCTAATCCCCCACTGCACAAGCACTCGCTCCTTAAGCAGCTCCTTGTGAGGGACTATCCCCTGCTAACACAAGGCTTGCAGCTCTTTCAAGATGACCTGCTCACTGGGAGAGAGGCTCGGAAGAATATGACGCACCCGAGCTATAAAAAAAAAGGGAGAGAAAAGAAATAAGTAAGCAATGGGGCACCCTACACATAGTCCCTGCATACGCAATAAATAAATAAAAGGGAAGAGAGCGTCACCACCAAGAGGAGCAGACCAAACGCGAGAGCTCGTATAATTCAACTCCCCAGATACAAAAAAGTACTGGGACTTCCAATTGTGTATGGAAGAACTACCCGGAGTGAAGAGTTTATAATCGAACAGAGAGTTGAAATAGTGCAATTCCTTCTCTACAGAGCGCGTCCTCATCTGGAAGAAACTCCGGAAGAGAGGCACCGTAGGCTCATAACATTGCTTGAGCAGGAGAATGGCAAAACACACAAAAGAGAGATAGGAATTTGAGACAAGCTGTGAGGGGGCTATGCGGTAAAAACGTAGTACGTCAGAAACAAAAGGGGGAAAGGGAAGTCTAAGACCTAGGTCCAGGTAGTCTGTGTATAAGCAGAGCTCGGTGGGGCTCGAATCAAGGGCTGACTCCGAGCTGTTGGGTAGCCTAATAGTAATGCTCGGGGGAATAGCAAAAAAATACCGAACATTTTGTAAGTCAGAGGAAGACAGGTCACATTGGATGCTTCTTACTATGGCCGGAGCCCTAGTTGGGTGCGAGGAAGAATCCATTACAAAATCGGAATGCAGAATAAACGACACGAAAAACTTATGCAAAAAGATCAAACAGGTGAGCCTCCCACAAAAATAAAGAAGACGAGGTGCCAAAAAAGATCAAACATATGGACTTTGCATGAAAACAAGAAGGACACTATGCAAAAACAGATCAAACGAGCAAAGTTCTAACAAGAACAATGAAGAACAAAATAAACATATAATTCAACAACACAAGCGGAGAAAAACAACCAAGGAAAGAAGCCAATGGAGAGCGTACCTAGCAAAAAAAAGGAACCCTTTGGGTGAGATGTGAAGCGAATAAAGGAGCCCACACCTTTATAGAGAAAAACCTACACAGATCCCCAAGGGAGTTGGAATCTCGAGAAGGTTTGGGTGCAGGAAAGGGTTGCGTGTCTTGAGGGAAAGATATGAAAAATCCTCGTACATACACTGACGTGGTGATAATACCAAGAATTCGTAACTTCCCGAGGTATGGTCGATTTAACATGCATTCATTACACTCTTGCAGGAAGGAAGACGAAAATACCACAACATCACTTTTGAAAAGCATCAGACTGACACCCCATTAATGAGCACGACTTATTAGGAAAAATAGGCTCAATTGAAGAGCACGACTCGTGAGGCCACCAACAGCCCAAAAAATGAGCACGACTCATTAGGAAAAATAGGCCCAACTGACGAGGACGACTTGTGAGGCCACTGATAGCCCAACAAATTAGCACGACTCATTAGGCTTGAAAGGCCCGGATGACGAGCACGACGCGTGGGGCACCTAACAGCCAATCAATGAGCATAACTCATTAGGCAGCTTGGTAAAAGTGCCCAGGGAGTAGCTCAGAAAAATTGCTTTAGAGAGCAGCTCGACAAAATTGCTCCAGAGAGCAACTGCTCGGCAAAATTGCTCAAGAGAGCAGCTCGACAAAATTGCTCCAGAAAGCAGCTCGAAAAAATTGCCCCATAGAGCAATAGCTCGAAAAAATTGCTCTAGAGAGCGGCTCGAAAAAAGTTACTCTAGAGGGCAGCTAGAAAAAAGTTGTTCTAGAGAACAGCTCGACAAAAGTTGTCAAAGAGAGCAGCTTGGCAAAAACCTGCTCGGCAAACATCCTCGGTGCAGCAGCTTAGGAAAAATCTCTTCAGAGGGTAGCTTGACATAATCTACTCAGAAAAAATTACTCCATAAAGTAGCTCGAAAAAAAATTACCCCAAAGAGCAGCTCGGCAAAATCTGCCTCAGCTGGCAGCTCAACAAAAAGCCTCGAAGCACACCGCTGGCCTCTGGTGTTTTGTCTTTAACTGCTGACATGTCAAGCACTGACCCACAAATTTAGAAATTTCCCTCTTCATGTTACTCCACCAGAACGATTCTCATAAGTCTCTATACATCTTCGTGCTACCCGGGTAAACAATATAGAGGGAGCGGTGAGCTTCCCCCAGAATCGTCCTCTTTATCTCTGCGTCATCTAACACACATAATCGAGTCTGAAATATGAGAACTCCATCCTCAGTAACATTAAAGTATGTGTGCTGCTTATCCTGTATCTTCTCTACAATCTCCATCAACTCTGTCTTTCAACTGAGTTATTCTAATTATCTCCCGTAAAGTCAGTTGAACCACCAGACTAGAAATGAACGCTTGATGATCCCCTTCTACCAATTCTACACTCCACCTCTCTAGGTCCATCCTGATTTGGTGCGAAGCCATAATTGCTGAGGCTAACGTACCCCTAGATTTCTGACTCGATGCATCGATTACCACATTTGGCTTTCCTGGGTGATAGCTAATGGTGCAGTCATAATCCTTTCCAACTCGAGCCATCTGTGCTGTCTCATATTCAACTCCTTCTAGGTGAGGAAGTATTTGAGACTCTTATGGTTAGTAAAGATCTCGCACCTTACACCATAAAGGTAGTGTTGCCAGATCTTTAACGCAAACATAACTGCTGCCAGCTCCAAGTCGTGCATAGGATAGTTCTTTTCATACTCTTTCAACTGGTGAGACGCATATGCAATGACTTTCCCTGCTGCATTAGAACACAACCAAGTCCCTTCTTTGATGTGTTGCTGTAGATTACAAATCCACCCTCACTTGATGGAAGGGTCAACACTAGGGCAGTGACTAGATGCTGTTTCAACCCCTGGAAGCTTTGCTCGCACTCATTGGTCCAGTCAAACTTCACATTCTTTCTCGTGAGTTGGGCCAAATACCCTGATAATTTGGAGAACCCCTCAAAAAACCGGCGGTAGTATGCGGCAAGACCTAGGAAACTTCTGACTTCCTACACGTTCTTCGGCCTTGCCCAATCAACTACAGCTTCTACTTTGCTGGGATCCATTGAAATCCCTTCCTTGGATACCACATAACCTAGAAATGCAACCTGCTCCAGCCAGAATTCACATTTCTTAAGTTTAGAAAATAACTTTTTTTCCCTGAACACTTGAAGTACTAGTCTCAGATGAGCTTCATGCTCCTCAGGGCTCCTCGAATAGACCAAAATATTATCTATGAACACAATAACAAACTGATCTAAGTACTTGTGGAATACCTTATTCATAAGATCCATAAATACTGTTGGAGCATTTGTCAACTCGAACGACATAACCAAGAACTCGTAATGGCCGTATTGAGTCTGAAAAACAGTCTTCAACGCATCATCTGATCTAACCTTCACCTGATGATATCCAGATCGCAGATCAATTTTAGAGAAAATCTGCGTACCTTGAAGCTGATAAAACAGGTTGTCAATTCAGGGTAACGGATACTTGTTCTTTACCGTTACCTTATTAATCTCCTAGTAGTCGATGCACATCCTCATCGACCCATCCTTCTTCTTCACAAACAACACCGGTGCACCCCAGGGCGATACACTCGGTCTGATAAACCCACTGTCTAGAAGCTCCTATAATTGCTCCTTAAACTCCTTTAATTCAGCTGGAGCCATTCTGTATGGGGCTTTGGAGATTGGTGTTGTCCCTGGGGTCGGATCAGTTACAAATTCCACCTCCTGATTAGGAGGCAACCCCGGTACATCCTCTGAAAAAACATCAGAGAATTCCCTTATCACTGGGATATCTTCCAACTTGAGTGTAACGCCCTGAACCCTAAAACCTGGTCTGGTGTGTTATACCTGATTAAATCCTGATAATCCATAAATAAATAAACAGCGGAAAACATAAATATAATCCTCAATCATATAATACCAGAATTTTCCTATACCTGTCTACCAATCATAATATATTAATCGTCCACCTGTATTCAACACATATACATGTCCCAAAAAACATCTAGTATTCACAACCATTCCTTTCTTATCAACCTTAAAACACTAGACATAAAACATAAAATATTTACATTCCCAAAAACATCATTAAAATATTTATACCCTTTTTCTTATATTTCCCAAAAATGCTATAAAACCTCGAGCTCTCTAAGCTTGATCTCGAGGAGGTCCTGAAAAAGATACATTTATATTCGGGTGAGACACATCTCAGTAAGGGAAGAAACAATATATTAAAACAGCGGGTGGCTAACATGAGTTTATATAACAATATAATGTTTATCATTTGAAAATCATTAACATAATTTCTGAAATCATTCTTTAAACCTAATCAATCACATGCAAAAGATTTAACCCACGAGATTACCTAAAGATTGAGGTGATTACCTGCCTATACAAGTAGGGGTGCACAAAAATTACTGAAAAATCAAAAATCATACCGAAATCATAAACGGTTCAGTTTTTCAGTTTTCGGTTTCGATTTCAGTTAAAAAAATAAAAATATTCGGTTTCGGCGTCGGTTTCAGTTTTTGTGTAGAACCAAACTGAAAAAATCGAAAAATTGAAAAGTCAAATTATATAAGAGATATATATATATATATAGGGTTTTAACTTTTAAGTTTTAACCTTTTTATTATTTATTTTCACTTTTCACCTTTTAACTTTTCAATCAATTTCACGCCGCCTTCGGGCTTTGACCCTTCCCAGTTCCCACTTCCCAAATCCTAGTTCCCAAGTTTCCCCTCCCGCCTCCTCCTCTTCCTTCTTCCACAAGCCTCAGTTCCTCTACTCTATTCGGTTGTTCCTCATGAGTCATCTCTCTACACTCTACACTCTACACTCTTGACTTTACAGGGAACTTTGTGACTGTGAGCGACTGAGCACCGTGCGTGCGCAGCGGCTAGCGTGCCTCCCGCCTCCGCCTCCTCCTCCTCCTTCCTCATTTTTCTTCTTCTCTTCTTGGCTCTCGCTGTGAGCCTGTGAATCTGTGACTCTGTTCAGTATGTTGCCTGTTGTGTGCCATCAGTCGTGCGTGGCTGCGTGCCTCCCGCCTCCACTTCCTCCTCCTCCTTCCTCATTTTTCTTCTTCTCTTCTCAGCTCTCTGTGACTCAGTTTCTTCGTGCGTCCGTCGTCACTCTGGCCAAGACTCACTCATCTGACTCTACCTCCCTCTTGGCTCCCGTAGTCCTGTCTGGCCGTCCCTAGTAAAAAATAAAGGTTTTTTTTTTTTTGTAAAAAAAATCGGTTTAAAACCAAAAAACCGTAACCGAACCGCCACATTTTCGATTTTCAATTGGAGCATATTTTCGGTTTGAAAATCCCAAAACCAAAAAATTCAGGGTTTTCGATTTTGGCCAAAATCGAACCGCACCGAACCATGTACAACCCTACATACAAGTAGCACCTCTCTGCTCTGATACATTTGGCAACTCGAAGATCACTATTAAAACATATCAGGGCACTCACCTTACTCAGTAAGCCCTCTAGTGTTAAATTGATGTCGTACTCACACAGTTCAAAAAAAAGGTTTACCAGTGAAGGCCCCAAGGATAGAGAAATCTACATGCCCATACAAGTAGGTTCCCACTACCCTAGTGCGTTATGCAGTCTACTGCTACATCTAATACTACTAGAGCGCACTCGCCTTTCTCAGCAAGCCCTCAGGTGAAGAGTGTGCCTTGCCCCAATTGTAACATATTCTATTAGCATAAATACTTCTAATATCATAATACATTATTCTTTCTATTATTATTCAACCATTCACATCTATTCATGTTCATAACTTTAACATTTTATTTCATTTCACTTTAAGTGACTCTTCCCCATTTTACATCGTTCACATTTCACATTTCATTCCATTGTTATTTCATTGTCATTTCATTCTATTTTCATTTCATTCACTTATACTATAACTTCTTTTTAGTCGTCATCAGTTAGTCCACATAAAAATGCGCTAGAATCTGCTAACACAGTTCCTTTTAACTGTCATCAGTTAGTCCACATAGAAATGCACTAAAATATGCTTACACGACTCTTTTCAGCTGTCTTACATTTACATGGTTGCATTAATATACACAAGCAGCATAATTCATATCATATTTTATTCTCAATGCATTACTTACTTAGCCTATATGTCATACATTTAACATATATTTGTACAGAACTTACATTTACTCATGCCACACAATTTAGCAATAAAATTTATGCACATTCCTTGTAAAATAAGCCAACTCGCATTTAGCATTTGAATATTGAAAATATAATTTCCATTTCTTACATAATTTTCCAGAAAATAACTTTCACTTTCATCAGTCCATTTTTGCATATACGTATCTAATGAATAGCCCTAAGTTCAGAAAAAATAATTTAAATGGTTGACATTTTAAACTCATACCGAAACATATACATATATATATATATATATATAAAATACAATTCATTTTCCATTAAATTCATAAAAATTCTGATTAAATATATATTTTTTCCGCTTACCTGATTTCCTGAATTACGCTGGCAGGATCCTGAAAAATGCTTGTGACGCTCACCCGAACCCTGAATCAAAAATCTTAGTTCCATTAAATTAACCCTAAATCAAATACTATTTTAATATTTCCTAGGGCCATATATTCCAAATAAATAGTTATACTTTCAAATATAACCAATTTACCTAACTCCCCAAATCTCACTCTTGCTTTGGAGCGAGGTCTAGAAAACCCAAATTGAAAATTTACTCATGCCAAAATGACGACAATTACGATTAGGACCACATGGTGGTGCTTGATCGTCGATTTAGCGGCAGATTTAAAGAGAAATTGAGAAATTAGGGAAAGATTGCCTTATCCTATGAATGGTGCCTACGCTGCTCCCACCACAAATCCGCTCCAATAGAAATGTTGGTGATAGAGTTAGAAATCCAACGACACCTTTTGTCTTTCGATCAGTCGCAAATTCGTCGAGAAATTAAGGAGAGATGAGGAGGAACGAAGGAGCGACGAGAGAAGTAGAGAGACTGAGAGAAGAGGCGTTGGAACTCTCTCTGTAATTTAGAGAGATTTGATTAAGGAAGCTTGAGGTAAGCTTCCTTAATTCCCTTTATTTTTTTTCCTTTTACTTTAACTTTATTCATTAACATAATATCATATTTTATATATATATATATATATGTAATTAATTACTAGTAAATAATTTTAATTTAATTTTTTTACTATTCCTTTTATTTGTTTATTTAATACATTAATTTAATAATGTTTAACTAATTAATTGATTAATAATTTTAATTAATTAATATAATTTTTTAAATTATTTTCCTGAGTTATTACATTGAGTTCCTTCTTCGACACTTCCTTCACCACTGCAAGGTAACCTTAACATCCCCCCAAAAGTAGCCTCTTTGCGTGGATAGTAGAAAGAATCCATGGTATCGAACGCACACACGACCAAATAAATACAAACTCTAGCTCCCTAGGAGGTCTGAATACCACCTCCTTCCTGCAACAGTTAATGCTCGCGTAACTGGATGCTAGCCAGTCCATGCTCAGAATAATATCAAAACCATACATATTAAGGACTATCAAACTAGCAGGCAACACTCCCCCCTGAATCTCTACCGAATAATCCAGGATTACCCTGCTACATATTAACACTGAACCTGTCTGTGTGCCCACTATTAACTCAGTCTCTAACAGTTAAGCTTCTAACCCACATAGTTTAAAAAATCCCCGAGACACAAACGAGTGGGTGCACCTAAATCAAATAATACAATGGCACTATCTGACAGTATGTAAATAGGATATAACTCAACTTAGACATTTCACCTTTAACATAATTAATGCAAATATGGAATAATGGAATTGATATAATATACAAGTTCTAATTTAATAATTCATATTCCAATTCTATCAAAAAACCATTGAGGTAAAAATCTTCATCCTAACATTAACTTTACACACATACCCACTTATCCTAACATTCCAACCTAAATTTTCTGAATTCCAGTCCCTCAACCCAGAAACGAAATTATCGATGGATTTATCATGGTTTTTTGAAACTCGTGACTGATTCATAAAATCATAGAAGTTCGTCAATAGATTTCTGCCTCCAAGCTTCCAGACTAAAACTCATCCTATCCCTATCTTATCTTAACCTATACTCCGGTAATTATCTATAATGACCTGCTTAATTTACTACATTAAATACCCTGATACCATTAACTTATAACATAATAAAGTCAACCCGAACCCGTGGGTAACGAGGACACACCTGTCATACACAACAGAGACCTACGCAGTAGTAAATATAAATTTCATTCACCCAACCATATAATACAATACCAGAGCTACTTACATTCCACCATATTACTGTATATGTATATATACAACCCTCAAAAACACCAAAAGATAAAACTAGGATCTTACATCAAAAACCTACTAACCTTAGTTCAAAACTCACCCCTTTAGCAGGGTAGAACAACTGCCTCAACGGTGTGGAGCTCAGTCTGCCTATCTTTCTAGGTTCCCTGAAATGGTTTAAGATGAGGTGAGACACCTCTCAGTGATGCAAATAAACTAAATACAGTTGTGTGGCAACATGAATATTTGCGTGCTATAATAAATATGCAGTACATATTACATGCCTAAAAACAATGATAGTACCATAATTGAATAATCATACATTTCGTAGTTATACTGAGTCATACTGCATCTCAATGTTTATAAAATCATCAGCTATAAAAAGTAATACTGAAATATACCCGAGATGAATAGCTAGTTGATGTCATGTATTACCCCCCAGGACGAGTTGTGCAGCCCAAAGATGAGACCCGACAATGGCTGGCCGACCATTGCCGAGTCAAAAATATCTGTAAGTATGATGGGCCCGCCACAACCTAGTCCGGGCTGCCAGGTGGACGTCTACAACTTTACACTAAAAGCCATATCGACTATCCATCTCCCACCCCCTCTACTGGCAGGGGTAGTTAGCATAAGTCTGAACTGAACTGTATAGCTACGGTATCGTGCTCCTGAAAACTGATCTAAACTATCATCCGGGTTCTGATATCATATAGTACATAATCGTATATTGTTTTAACATAAATAAATTGATAGCATTTTCTGAATTCTGTCATAACATAAATAATCACGGCCTTGAGCCGGATAACATATATAACTGCGGCCTTGCACCGGTTATCAATCACAGCCTTGCGTCGAATATATCATAAATACCGAATTGAGCATATGTATTGTTTATCATATATTCTGAAACCATAATTTCCTGTTTTATCATGTTATTCTTGAAAATAACTGTAAACATGTTTTTTTCTGTAAAACTGACTTAACATAATACAATATATGTGAAATAATATTCATGCCACACAAATTGAATAAAACATGAAATCTATTCTTAAATTACATTTTCTAATATTTTACACTAAAAATATATTCCTATATAACAGTAGTATTTTCCCAAATATACATATTTGCCCAAATATACTCATACATAATACATGTTTTCTGAAAATTAATATGCTATTAATTAATAATAAATTTCAAGGAAAATTACTACTTTAGTTTACTCCCTTACCTGACTACTGGAAAGCCCCTAAAATGACTAGTCTTGCATCTGTAGGGTTCCCCGTTTAACACCCTAAAAACAACATTGCCCTGAACAAAACTTCAGTATTTCTTTGAGTGCTACCTTTTCTACAATTGTAGGAATACCAAATACTCAACAAAAAGCCTTACCTTGAACTTGGGATGGAGTCCAACTTAGCCCCACCAATGATCTACTCTAGCAGACTTGAAGAGAACTTTCCCAGGAGTAGCGTGGAGTCTTCAGATCGTCGATCCGACAAATAATCGAGCCAAAAACCTAGAGAGAAGGCAGAGGGAATGAATAGGAGAGAGAAAATCTAATTTGCTTGAAAAATCTGCGTTGAAATCCAAGTTTAGGGCTATTTATACACCTGCCCTCGTCAACGAGACATGTCACTTCGTCGACGAGGACATAAAGGGAGTTTGTCGACAAACGCTTATTCCTTGTCGATGAAATTCAGAGATGAAAAATAGTCCCTCGGTAACTTCTCATCGATGAGATGCGTGTCCACGTCGACGATCCCATCAAGCATGTTCGTCGATGAATGCGCTGCGTTTGTCGACAAGACCCATATTGAATTCCAATTATAGTTTCTTTTCTCTCCTCCTCCTATTATTTAATTAATATAATTCACCGGGTCTCTACACTCTCCCCTCCTTATAAAAATTTCGTCCTCGAAATTTATTATCCATATAATTCACCATCCCCTAAAGAAAAACAGTCTACTTATTTTATTACTTACCCTTACTTATGGTAGAGGAATACCGTGATTACATTCAGAGTTATGAGAGATTACATAAGCAAAATAAAATTCTCCCAAAACCAAAATACTACTTACTAACTAAACTATTACCTATACTGACTAACTTGCCAAAGAAACATTTCATAACCACTTACACTTTTCTGATTATAACTAAACCCCACTGAACAATTGCGGATATTTTTGCCTTATTTGTTCCTCGAGTTCCCAAGAAGTTTCTTCTATTGTGTGATTTCTCCACAAGACTTTCGCTAGAGGAATCCTCTTTTTACGTAATTCCTGTTCTTTTTTGTCCAAAATCTGTACTGGTACCTCCTCATAAACTGTACTGGTACCTCCTCATAAACTAGTGAATCACTGAGCTCTAATTCACCATAATTGATTATGTGAGAAGGGTCCAGGATGTATTTCCTCAATGTGGAAACATGAAATACGTTGTGTATCCTAGACAACACAAATGGTAGAGCTAGCCTGTAGGCAATCTGCCCCAC
This sequence comes from Malania oleifera, assembly GCF_029873635.1. Classification (NCBI taxonomy): domain Eukaryota; kingdom Viridiplantae; phylum Streptophyta; class Magnoliopsida; order Santalales; family Ximeniaceae; genus Malania; species Malania oleifera. The sequence goes on from NC_080425.1 coordinate 3,174,372, forward strand.
TTTCTTTAGAATCTCGAATGAGCCAATGAACCTATGGCTAAGTTTACCCTTCTTTCCAAATCTCATAACCCCTTTTAATGGAGCTATTTTCAAAAATATGTGAGTGCCGTTATCAAAATCTAATTTCTTACAGTGGGTATCAACATAACTCTTCTGTTGACTCTAAGCTACACCGATTCTATCTCTAATAAGCCGAACCTTATCATACACTTGCTGTACTAACTCTGGTCTCATAACTCATCTTTCTCCCATTTCATCCCAGTATAGAGGAGAACGACACCTTCTACCGTAAAGTGCCTTAAACGGTGCCATGCCAATGTTGACTTGATAACTGTTATTGTATGTAAACTCCACCAGCGGCATAAACTGGGTCCAACTACCCCCAAAATCCAGCACGCATGCTCGAAGCATATCTTCTAATATCTGAATCGTCCTCTCAGTTTTCCCGTCTGACTGAGGATGGAATGTCATGACGAAAGATAAGAAAGACCATAGAGTCTCTTGCAAGCTCCTCCAAAATTGTGACGTAAAATGCGAGTCTCGATCTAACACTATAAACATTGGCACACCGTGAGAACAAACTATCTCCTGAATATAAATCTCTACCAATCTGTTAATGGAGTAGCAAATTTTGATGGGAAGGAAATGGGCAGTCTTGGTCAAACGATCTACAATCACCTAGATTGCATTCTGGTCATGCAATGCCAACGGCAGCCCTGAAAAAAAATTCATAGATATGTGATCCCATTTCCACTCTGGGATAATGGCTGCAACTGGCCTGTTGACCTCTGGTGCTCAGCTTTTACCTGCTGGCACGTCAAACACTGTGCTACATACTTGACAATCTCCCTCTTCATACCACTCCACCAATAAAACTCTTGAAGATCCCTATACATTTTCATGCTACCGGGATGAACTGTGTATAAAGATCTGTGAGCCTATTTTAGGATGGTCCTTCTGATATTAGCATCAGCAGGAACACATAATCTAGAACGGAATTGCCAAGTTCCGTCATCTGTAATACAAAATTCCTCTCCCTGTCCACCTTGTACTCTAACCATTACCTCAACTAATTCTGGATCCTCTTCCTGAGCAGCTTTAATCCTTTCCTACAGAGTAGGCTACACCACTAAACTGGAAATACATGCCTGAGAATCACTCTTGACCAACTCTATGCCGAATCTTTCCACATCCATCATGATCGGATACTGAATCTCCATAGCTGTCAGCGTTGGTCCTACAAACTTCCTACTCAGCGCATCAGCTACAACATTTGCTTTTCCTGGGTGGTAACTTATAGTGCAGTCAAAATCTTTAATAAGCTTCAACTACCTTCTCTACCTCATGCTTAGTTCCCTCTGAATGAAATGTACTTTAAACTCTTATGGTTGGAGAAGATTTCGCATCGCTCTCCATACAAGTAAAGTAATGACCTCAAAATTCTCACCATTTTTTTTAATAATAACAAATTACTCCGATATCTGTATGTAATGGGCACCCCTATGCAGCGGAAAACATAAATCATATAACCACATATACATATATATATATATATATATATATATAATACAATACTAGAATTCAGTATTTGCAACCATAGTTACATAATACATCTCACTCTCTCCAGTGTCAACGACCTCAAAAATACAAAACCCTACACAAAAACTTACCCTATAACTAGGGTGACCAAGTGATCTCTATCTGCGAGCCTGATCTACTCGCCTAACTAGCTCATCTAAAAAATATTGAAGTAATAGGGTGATTCGACGCTCAGTAAAAGGAAATATGTTATTACTAGTGTGTGGCGACCGAGTTATAAAACTATAACAATAATATATATAAAACTGCATGATCTGGAAAATCTGTAAAACACATGTATAGTAATTTAAAACATTTATATCATATGAACTTTCTACCATTCATACTGCTATATCATACTATATACAACAAAATTTGTAAAACTATATACATATAAATAATTGTGCTCTTTCCTTGGGACTCTGTATGTCATGATTTGACCCCTCATGACAGGGTTGTGCGGTCCGTAGGCGGGACTTAATTTGGTCGGCCCTCCAAATAAGTCAATATACTCTACACTACCTCAGCCCGGCCAAACTGCATACTCTCCTAGGCGCGGAAGGCTGCTACCTCGTCAAACCGGCCCCCTCAACCCAGTGAATTGGGGAGTTGCATACTCTCCGAGCACGGTCAACGGTACCCACACACTATCTGAGATATGTGGTTGCACTCTATCTGTATTTAGCAACGGTCCGTGCTCTGTATTCTTTAACTGTATCTGTCTGTAATCTTTCCTCAGGGATCTGATACTATATGTATACATATATACTCTTTTACTGTTTTCATCATGTTTCCAAAATTACCATAACGCTATCTTTCTGTACTGTAAATACTGTAATTTCTGTATACTGTATCTGTAGCATCTTGATGCTATCTCTGTATATCTGTCTGTAGACTTTGTCTATATACTCTGTCTGTATACTCTGTATGTTATGGTAATAGGAAACATGGCATACTTTAAACACTGTGTATACTGTTCTGTATAAAGCTGTAATATATACTGATCTGAGTAAAACTGTAATACACTATTCTGAATAAATATCTGTGATATACTGATATGTATAAAACTATAACATACTAATATAAGTAAAACTGTAATATACTGCTCTGGATAAATATCTGTAATATACTATCTATATCTATGTAATCAGTATAGTATGACATACTGTAAAAACTATAGAAGTTCTTCATCACATAAATATCTACTCAAGCCACACAAACATTTAAAACTCATACTCTGTAAACTGGGTAATAAACTGGTATATACATATGTGTAAAATCTCTAATAACATTATAAAAATTCCTAGCATAGCATATTTCCCTTACCTTAACTCTAAAAAGCCTCTACTAAATTCTAGCCCTATACCCGCAGGGTTCTCCACTCAACACCCTGAAAATTACATCCCCCAGAACAAAACATCAGTATTTCTTCGTGTATAGTATTTCTTATAACTGAGGGAAAGAAAAATACTGAATAAAATGTCTTACCCTGAGATTGGGACGAAATCCAAACCGACTCCACCAACGATCAGCTCTAGTAGACTTGCAGAGAACTTCGTCAGGAGCGTCGTGGTAGCTTCAGATAGTCGAACGGGCGTGAAACAGGGCCGGAATCGAAGAGACAAGGAGGGAGGGACGTTTTTAGAGAGAGAAAGAATCCTTTGCGCCAAAGTTCTACTTAAAAATCCAGGTTTTCACTATTTATAGGGCCGAATTCGTCGACGAGACACGTCACCTCGTCGACAAGTGCTTTAATAATTTCGTCGATGAACTTCCTCCCTCGTCGACGAATTTCAGACTGTCCCAAAAACCTCTCTTGGTATTTTCTCGTTGACGAAACCTGTCCTCGTCGACGAGCTTCTCTTTTATCCTCGTCAACAAATCCCCTGTGTTTGTCGACGAGATGCTGAAAATTCTTCAGGTTATTACATTCTCCCCTTCTTATAAAATTTCGTCCTCGAAATTTACTATCTGTAACTACATTTATCATCCCTTAAAGGAAAATGGTCTACTTATTTTATTACTTGCCCTCACTTGTGGTGGAGGAACACCATGGTTACATACTAGGTTCTGGGAGATTACACATATAAAACTGAAACTATCTACTCACTAAATCCATACATGTACCTACAAAAGAAACTTATCTAACCATTATACTTTACCTGATTACCTCTATACCTTTTGGAACAACTTCGGATATCTCTGTCTGATCTACTCCTCTAGTTCCCAAGAAGCTTCCTCTATAGCGTGATTCTTCCACAAAACTTTAACTAACTGTATTTCTTTAGTGTGTAGAGTCTGGATCTTTCTGTCCAAAATCTGTACTGGTACTTCTTCATATGCCAATGAATCCTTAAACTTTATCTCTACATAGCTAATGATGTGGGATGGGTCTAGGACGTTTTTCCTTAAGATAGCAACATGAAACACGTCATGAATTCGAGCCAAAGCTGGCAGCAAAGCTAGCCTATAGGTAACTAGCCCTATTCTCTCCAGTATCTTAAAAGGGCCAATTTACCTAGGGCTCAACTTGCCCTTCTTCCCAAATCTCATAACTCCTTTTAGAGGAGCTATCTTAAAAAATACTCGATCTCCCACATCAAACTCTAACCTCCGGTGGCGAGTGTCTGCGTAGCTTTTCTGCCAACTCCGTGCTGTACTGATTCTTTCTCTAATCATTCGGACCTTGTCGAACGCCTGTTGTATTATCTCTGGACCTAAAACTCGCCTTTCGCCTACTTCATCTCAAAAAAGAGGAGAACGACATCTCCTACCATATAATGCCTCGTATGGTGTCATGCTGATTACGCGCTTAAAATGCGTAATTAGGTGCTTTAATTCATGCATTGCAAATGATATTTTGTATTTAAATGGCTAACTACTCTCAATATTCTAACATTGTGTTCTATTTATAAAATTTGGATTTTATTGAGTAATGTATGAAATTTTGGTGTTTTTTTTTATTGCAGAGCAACTGTTGGAAGCTAAAAAAAAAAACCGACGGTACTTTGCAATCTGTGCGTAACTCTCTCATCCAACCTCTGATTCAGATGATTCAAGATGCCATAGAAAGATAAGAAAACAATCTACAATTTTCATGTTTTGTGTTTTGCAAAATACTAGCAGCATCAAGGCCGAAATCAGACGTGAAGTTAGCATATGCCGTTTTATGGATTTTTTCAACAATTCTTCGTAATCTTGGCATAACTTTCTCATACAAGTTTCGATCGAGATGATTCAAAATTCTGGGAAAAGCTGAAAAATAGCTCTACATCTTTTATGTTTTAAGCTGTGAGAGTTACGAGCTTTAAGAGGGTCGAAAGTGGGCTTGAAAGAGGAGGACAGTTCATGTACCTTTGAAAAAAAAAAAAAATCAAAAAATCAAAAAATGAGATGTGACCCAGCCATGCAGCCAGGTCATCTCATAAGGGCAGTGTGCACTGGGTACATACAAAGGAAATACAAAAGAATGGAAAGAAAAAAAGAAAGGAAAGAAAAGCAAAGAAAGAAAGGACAAAAGGAAAGGATGGAAAAGTCAACAAGGGAGGGTTTCCTTGGGAGAGTGCCGTGTGCAAGAAGAGAGGGGAGAGAGCAGCGTGCGCTGGGGCTTGAGAGAAGGGAGAGGCCAGACCATAGAAAAGAAAAGAAAAGATTTTTCTTGGCGAAAACAGAAGAGAGGCCAAACCACATAAAGTTTCTAGGAAAAATTATTTTTTGGGGAGCTTTCTTGTCATTTTCTTTTGGGTGGTGCTGCGGAGATACACACACAGCCAGCAAAGGAGAGTTGGAAGCGCGCAAAAATACTATCTTTTCAGAATCGGAAGGCGGCGAACAACGGCGGCGTTCGGGGTGTTCGTGATGCATGACGGCGGTGCGGCGAGTGTTGATCTTTCCCGTACGCTCCAAATTGAAGAAAATATGGTGAAATCTGTTATGTTGGATTTTATTTTCGGAATGAACTAAATTTTTGAATTCTAGGAAAACGATGTAGCCAGTTTCGAACTATGCTTGCTCTTTGATGCTAATCTGAAATAGTTTTCATTAATGTTTGTTTGAGTTATTCTGTACCTAATGCTTTTAATTAACTGGCCATTAATTAAATGATTTTAGTCTTGTGATTTGCTACCGAAAGGGGGGATTATAGGATAGGTCTTGGATAATTCAGCATAGGTAAATATAGAGATCGAAAGACTTGTATGAACCTACGTAGCATAAAAAATCGAGGGTCTTACTGCGTTCTTGCGTTATTAATTTGCATACTCTTATGTTAAATAATAAACAAGAATAGGTTCCGATTGACTATCGAAAGAGGCTTTTGGAAAAATTGGCGATTTGCTAACAAACAGAGAAAACGAAGTTAAATTAGCTAAATGAGTAAAGCATAGTGAGAAACTAGGTGAAATCGGTTTCCTAGAAGTTTTCACCATCATCAATTTGACACGCGGTATCCAGTTTTAAATTCTCCTGAATAGTTTATTTAAAGTAGCCTTGTTTAAATTTTGCAGTCTAAAATTATTAATTTTTCTAAATAAAATCAAGGTTAGTAAAATTTCGGTACTTGGTAAAATTAAGACATCAATCCCTGAGGACGATACTTTACACATCATTATATTATAAAACTACGATACTGTGCACTTGCAGTTTGCACCGGTCAAGTTTTTGGCGCCGTTGCCGGGGATTGAGTTTTTCTTATTTTTGCCAATATCGATACAAAGTAATCTTGGTTTTAATTTAGAATTTTATTTTTATATTTTTATTTATTTATTTTCTTTATTATTATTATTATTATTATTATTATTATTTTTTGTATTTCTGGTGTGTTTTTTTTTTTATGTTGGATGCGCAGGGCTAGAATACGTGACATTATTCCTTTTGATCCGGAAATTGAAAGAACGCTCAGAGCACTAAGGAAAAAGAGGGTATTAGCCATGGAGAACGGACAAGATAACGCGCAGCCACGCGCCTTGAAGGATTATGTGCGACTAGTTGTGAATGACAATTATTCGGGTATCAGATGCCAGCCCATTAATGCCAACAATTTTGAGCTCAAACTCGCATTAATCAGCATGGTGCAGCAGGCCCAATTTAGTGGATCGCCACTTGATGATCCCAATATCCATCTGGCGATGTTTTTGGAGATTTGTGATACTGTGAAGATCAATGGTGTTACTGAAGACACCATTAGACTGAGATTATTCCCTTTCTCTTTGAGGGACAAAGCAAGAGGTTGGCTACAATCGCTACAACCTGGGAGTATTACTAGTTGGCAGGACATGGCAGAAAAATTTCTAGCTAAATTCTTTCCACCTGCAAAAACAGCTCAACTTAGGAGTGAGATTGGTCAATTCAAGCAGCATGATTTTGAATCACTCTATGAAGCATGGGAAAGGTATAAAGATTTGATTCGACGCTGCCCACAACATGGATTGCCGGATTGGTTGCAAATTCAGATGTTTTATAATGAGTTAAATGGGCAAACACGGACTTTAGTTGATGCTGCATCTGAGGGAACTTTGATGTCAAAGACACCTGAGGGTGCTACTGCTCTTTTGGAAGAAATGGCATCAAATAACTATCAATGGCCAACTGAAAGAACTATGGCTAAGAAAGTTACTGGAATTCATGAAGTGGAGCCGTTTGCTGCACTTTCAGCTCAAGTTGCTTCTTTGTCTCATCAGATTTCATCTTTGACAACCCAGAGGATACCACAAGGTGCAGAATATGTGGCAACTACAAGTAGGACAGATCCGAACAATGGAGAGAGCCATGAACAGGTTCAATACATCAACAATCGGAACTACAACTATAGGGGTAATCCAGTGCTACAATATTACCATCCAGGGCTTCGAAATCATGAGAATTTGTCTTATGGAAATACAAGGAATGTGCTGCAACCTCCTCAAGGACTTGATAGTCAACAAAGTGAGAAGAAGATGTCACTTGAGGATGCCATGATATCATTTGTTGAGGAGACAAAAGTAAGGTTTAAAAAGACTGATTCACGGCTAGACAACATTGAGACTCATTGCAACAATATGGGAGCCACTATGAAGAACCTTGAAATACAAATTGGGCAACTGGCCACGACTATAAATACCCAACAGAGAGGAACTTTTCCTAGCAACACAGAAGTGAATCCTAAGGAACAATGCAATGTCATCACACTTAGGAGTGGAAGAGAAATTGAGAAATCACCAGCAAAGGAAACTATGACAACGCCTACAACTAAAAATAATGGTCAAGGCAAGAATAAAGTGGAAGAAGACGAGATGGTGGATGATACACCAAGAGAGACGGACACGCTTCCATCAATTTCATTTCCTGACAATCCTCCTATTCTCTCTACTCCACTTCCTTATCCTCAACGTTTTCAAAAACAAAAATTAGATAAGCAATTTTCTAAGTTTTTGGATATTTTTAAGAAAATTCACATAAATATTCCTCTTACAGATGCCTTGGAACAAATGCCAAACTATGTCAAATTCCTGAAGGACATCATTTCAAAGAAAAGAAGGTTGGAGGAGTTCGAAACAGTGAAGCTTACTGAGGAGTGTAGTGCTATTCTTCAAAAGAAATTGCCTTAAAAATTAAAAGATCCAGGGAGTTTTACTTTGCCTTGCACTATTGGAAATTTATTTTTTGATAAAGTTTTATGTGATCTTGGTGCTAGTATTAATCTTATACCACTTTCTGTTTGCAGGAAATTAGGACTTGGAGAGATGAAACAAACAACCATTTCATTGCAACTAGTAGACCGATCCATCAAGTATCCACGTGGAATCATAGAAGATGTATTGGTAAAAGTGGATAAATTTATTTTTCCTGCTGATTTTGTGGTGTTAGATATGGAGGAAGACCAAGAAGTTCCACTAATTCTTGGCAGACCATTTTTGGCCACTGGAAGGGCGTTAATTGATGTTCAAAAGGGTGAGCTCACATTGAGAGTAAACAAGGAAGAGGTCATATTCAACATCTACCAAGCCATGAGATTCCTAGAAGATCTAAACACTTGCTTTCGAGTAGATATCACGCAGCAATGTATAGAAGAAGCCTTTCAAGAAGTTGTACCAACCGATCATCTAGAACGGTGTATCACTACTTCATCCCATGTTTATGATTTTAATAATTCTACTATTTGCGAATCTGATTTACCTTGTGCTAGTAAGGAATTTCTACACTGTGTATTTGCTTTGGGAGCTTTGCAGCAGGTTACAACAGTTAGCAATGAAGTGGGGAGGATAGAACCTACGGTGGCAAAGACGGATTCTAGAATTTCTAAAGAAAAGATGCAGCAAACTACAACTCCAGAGTTGAAGCAATTACCTGAGCATATTCGTTATGCATTCCTAGGGGATAATGACACCTTTCCAGTGATTGTCGCTGCATCACTCACATCGGAAGAAGAGGAAAAGTTGCTGCGTGTGTTGAGGGAGCATAGGACAGCCTTGGGATGGACTATTTCTGACATAAAAGGTATAAGTCCTTCAATTTGCATGCATAAGATTTTAATGGAGGAACTTTACAAACCGTCAATCGAGCACCAAAGACGATTAAATCCAGCAATGAAGGAAGTTGTGAGAGCTAAAATTTTAAAACTCCTTGATGCTGGAATTATTTATGCTATTTCAGATAGCCCATGGGTAAGTCTAGTGCAAGTTGTGCCAAAGAAAGGTGGAATGACGGTGGTGAAAAATGACAACAATGAGTTTATTCCTACAAGAGCAGTCACGGGGTGGCGTGTATGTATGGATTACCGCAAGTTGAATAAAGCAACAAGGAAGGATCATTTTCCACTTCTCTTCATTGATCAAATGCTAGATCGATTGGCCGGATATTTCTATTATTGCTTCTTAGATGGTTATTCGAGGTATAATCAGATTGCCATAGCCCTCGACGATTAGGAGAAAACAACATTCACATGCCCTTATGGAACATTTGCTTTTAGGAGGATGCCTTTCGGATTGTGCAATGCCCCGGCAACATTTCAGCGTTGCATGATGGCTATTTTTTTTGATATGGTGGAAGAGATAATGGAAATTTTCATGGATGATTTTTCAGTTTTTGGTACATCTTTTGATCATTGTTTGCATAATTTAACCCTTGTTTTGCAGAGATGTGAAGATAAAAATCTAGTCTTAAACTGGGAGAAGTGTCATTTCATGGTTCAAGAAGGGATCGTGCTTGGCCATAGAGTGTCATCTAAAGGAATTGAAGTTGATCGAGCCAAAATTGCAATCATAGAAAAACTACCACCTCCAAAGAACGTGAAGGGAATCAGGAGTTTTTTGGGACATGCGGGATTTTATAGACGGTTTATAAAGGATTTTTCTAAACTCTCTAAACCTTTATGTAATCTTCTTGAAAAAAATTATGTATTTGACTTTAATGATGTTTGTTTGCAGGCCTTTAATGCAATCAAGGAGAAACTAATTTCAGCACCAGTTATGACTGCACCTGATTGGAGTCAACCTTTTGAAGTCATGTGTGATGCCAGTGACTTTGCAATTGGAGCAGTGTTAGGACAAAGGCAAGACAAACTGTTTAGGGCCATATATTATGCAAGTTGGACATTGAATGATGCTCAATTAAATTATACAACAACTGAGAAGGAGATGATTGCTGTGGTGTTCGCTTGTGATAAATTTCGGTCTTACCTTATTGGTACAAAGGTGATAGTGTTCACTGATCATGCAGCACTTCGCTATTTATTTGACAAGAAGGATGCCAAGCCTAGGTTGATTCGTTGGATCTTGCTTCTGCAAGAATTTGACTTGGAGATTCGCGATAAGAAAGGGAGCGAAAATTTAGTTGCTGATCATCTCTCTCGGTTAGAGCAAGAGGAAGTAAGACCAGGCTCAACGATCCAAGAAGCATTCCCTGATGAGCAGTTATTTGCATGTGAGATCAAGCTTCCTTGGTACGCTGATATTGTAAACTACTTAGCTTGCAAAGTATTGCGACCAAATCTCACGTACCATCAACGCAAGAAGTTTCTACATGATGTGAAATATTATCTTTGGGACGAGCCTTTACTATTCAAAAGATGCCCTGATCAAATCATCCGAAGATGTGTGCCAAAAGAAGAGATGCAAGCCATTCTTCATCATTGCCATTCCTCATCATATGGAGGACACTTTGGAGCAACACGTACAGCAGCTAAGGTACTTCAAAGTGGCTTCTTTTGGCCTTCTATTTTCCGTGATAGTTACATTGTGGCGAAAACTTGTGACCGGTGCCAACGTATGGGAAATATTTCAAGACGTCAGGAGCTACCATTGAAAAACATCTTAGAGGTTGAGTTGTTTGACGTTTGGGGAATAGATTTTATGGGTCTGTTCCCTCCTTCTTTTGGCTATGTTTATATCTTGTTAGTAGTTGATTATGTGTCAAAGTGGGTGGAAGCAATTGCTACAACAACAAATGATGCAAAGGTAGTGCTCAAATTTCTGCATAAGAATATATTCACAAGATTCGGCACTCCACGAGCTATTATTAGTGATGAAGGGACTCACTTTTGCAACAAGTTATTTGACAACCTTCTTTCTAAATATGGTGTGAAGCATAAGATAGCACTTGGCTACCATCCTCAAACAAATGGCCAAGCTGAAATTTCAAATCAAGAAATCAAGAACATCCTTGAGAAGACAGTCAACTCTAATAGAAAGGATTGGGCAAAGAAACTTGATGATGCTTTGTGGGCATATCACACTGCTTTTAAAACACCTATCGGGATGTCTCCTTACCGATTAGTGTTTGGAAAAGCATGCCATCTCCCGGTGGAATTGGAGCATAAAGCCTATTGGGCTGTAAAGAAACTTAATTTTGATTTGAAGGCAGCAAGGGAAAAGCGACTTCTTCAATTGAATGAGATGGATGAGTTTAGGAATGATGCTTATGAAAATGCAAAAATCTACAAAGAACGTACGAAGAAGTGGCATGACAAGCAAATTCTTAGGTGTGAGTTTGCTCCATGACAGCAAGTTATACTTTTCAACTCACGATTAAAACTCTTCCCAGGTAAGTTAAGGTCAAGATGGACAGGTCCTTATACAATTGACAAAGTTTTCCCTTTTGGAGCAATAGACTTGAAGGACAAGACAGGGAACATATTCAGAGTGAATGGTCAGAGATTGAAGCACTACTATGGAGAACAAATGGAGAGGAACTGTGCATTTATTCCTCTTGGAGATCCTCATTAATGAAGGCTGAAACATCCGGTTGGAGACGTTAAACAAGCGCTTATGGGAGGCAACCCAAAGAGTTTTTCTTTTGTTTATTTCCTTTATCTTTATTATTTATTTATTTATCTATGCACTTTTAAATAATTTAGATTTTTGATGCAGGTTTATTTGGCATGAGTACAGAGCTGAAAATTAAATTCCTCTACGGATTCACCAATAAGTCAAGGAAGTTTCTTTCTTTTCTTCAATCCTTCTCATTGTTGAATAACATTGAAAAAAAAAATGTGTGAATATGGATGATTAGGCCATGCGTGACACTACTTATGTCCTTCATATACCTGCATATAACCTAAGAGTACACACTGGGTCATTTATGTGTAGTTTCTATTTATATGGCTAAACTAGGAATCGTAACTCATTGAAAGTTGATTGGTAGTGCACTTGTGTTAATCTGGCTATATAAACTTTTGTATCTACATGGTATCTCTTGAGGCTAAAAAAATACACGTTCACGTGACTTGTAGCACTAAAGGTTCCTTGTGAACACTGAGAGAGCGCCCGTGGAGACTTTGACACCTTGTGAGGTACTGTTGAGCCATTTATCGCTCTTTTGAGTTTTGACGTCAACTCAGAGTTCATGAAACTCAACTTTCCCTATTTTTTTCTGGATACTCTTTGTACACTAGTCTTGGTTTTTGAATTGCTAGCCTAGAGGTGACATCTAGTGGGGAGATAAAAACTTAGGTCTTGTAGCCTACTCAAGATGTGAAGACCAAACCACCCCTAGAAATAGACTTATTTCATGGACTCTTGTTCAATCTTAATGCACATGGGTGGTATGAAAACAATAAAAGAAGTGTTATGATTGTCCTAATTGACCATGAAAAGAAAGAAATTGAAAAATGAGCAGAAGAAAGAAAATGAGAAATAGAAATACCCTACAAGAGGTGAAAGATTAATACTTGCTCCACACAACTACAACAAAAGTCAAGGACAAGACGCATGTTATCCACATATGAAGACTCTTCACCTGCCTAATGCCTCAGATGTATTCACGCCTAGTTTGTGAATAAGTTGATCTAGGGTGGTCTCGGTTGGACATGGCGAGTAGGTGAGAAGATGCTAGGGTGAAGGACATGACACCTCCTAAATAGGCTTGATCCTTTTCAGACTAGTCCACTCCATACATTTAGCGTTTGTTCCTTGCAGTATGTGGGATGTTTGATCATGATACTCCTCCTCACATACGATGAGTGAACCCATCCTTTTTGAGTGTTTTTGAGAGTATACCAGTTAGGCCGAGTCAAAGCGACAGTTCTTTAGGTGTCCACGGATATCCTGGGTGTAACGAGTCACACACATTACACATGCTTCAAGATTTCGCCTATTTATACTTGAATTTATATGGCTACATTAACTCTGAATTGTGCTCGCTGGTTAATTTACGTGAGTTTACTGTTCTTAATGGCTATATAATGATGAGATTTGCATGAATGACTTACTTCGAAGTTGCGTGAATTGGGTATGAATGAGTTTGTGTGTAATTTGGTGATATTCCTGTATGTGAAAGGGTATAGTTGTGTTGCCTGTGTATTCAGTCATTGAAATTGGTATGACACCACCCTAAATTGCATTCACGTTATTTGCTAGGGACTAGCAAAACCTTAGTTGGGGGGTGTGATTACGCGCTTAAAATGCGTAATTAGGTACTTTAATTCATGCATTGCAAATGATATTTTGTATTTAGATACCTAACTACTCTCAATATTCTAACATTGTGTTCTATTTATAAAATTTGGGTTTTATTGAGTAATGTATAAAATTTTGGTGTTTTTTTATTACAGAGCAACTGTTGGAAGCTAAAAAAAAAAAACCAACGGTACTTTGCAATCTGTGCGTAACTCTCTCATCCAACCTCTGATTCAGATGATTCAAGATGCCGTGGAAAGATAAGAAAACAATCTACAATTTTCATGTTTTGTGTTTTGCAAAATACTAGCAGCATCAAGGCCGAAATCAAACGTGTAGACACCCCATTTTTACCTAGGCCCAATATATTTATTACTATTATTATTATTATTATTTTATTATTATTAGTAGTATTTTTATTATTTCATTTATCCTTATTATTATTATTATTAATTAGTCTTATTATTATTATTATTATTATTATTATTATTATTTTATTTATTTATTTATTATTATTATTATTATTTTTCATTAGTATTATTATTATTACTTTTATTTTTATTTTTATTTCTATTTATATTGTTTATTATTATTATTATTATTTTATTTTCATTATTATTAATATTATTTTTAATTATTATTATTATTATTATTAGTATTTTTTATCTTTAGGATTACTATTATTATTATTATTTTATTTATTATTATTATTATTATTATTATTAATTTTCATTAGTTTTATTATTATTACTTTTATTTTTATTTTTACTTCTATTTATATTGTTTATTATTATTATTATTATTATTATTAGTATTTTTATCTTTAGGATTACTATTATTATTATTATTTTATTTATTATTATTATTATTATTTTTCATTAGTATTATTATTATTACTTTTATTTTTATTTTTACTTCTATTTATAGTGTTTATTATTATTATTATTATTATTTATTATTTTCATTATTAGTAATATTATTTTTAATTATTATTATTATTATTAGTATTATTACTATTTTGTGATTATTATTATTATTATTATTATTATTATTATTATTATTTTGCTCATTATTATTACTATTTATTTATTATTATTATTATTATTATTTAGGGCTTGGGGTAGGGTTTTGGTTAGAAGCCTATATATAGGCTCTTATTCACACAAGGAACAGGGGGGGCGCAGCGCACAGGAGCACGCAGCCAAATCAAAAAAAAATTTCTGCTTTTCTTCTTCTTACCCAGGGATTCCCCGGGGGCCTTCCGGGGCTCTCCCTAATCACAAACCTCACCATCCCTCCATCTTCTTCCTCCTTCATTCTCGTTTCTCCCCATCTCTTTCACGCACAAGTAGCCGCAGGGAACCCACACGGCCAGAACCCCACCAGCACAGCAGTCCCCAGCGGGCCTCTCGGCCACTCTCTGCAACACTCCACGGCCGTGAGCAACCACCACACCAACCGACCTCAGCCACGCTCCGGCAGAGCCTCAAGACCTCTCGGACAACACCAGCCAAGCACCCGAGCACATCTCCTGCCCTGTTCTCCATCAACACTGCCGTGGACCTCCTACGCATAGCAACACCCGCAGACCACCGGCCAGTCCTCCTCGCCACCGCCTGTCACACCAGCCTCCGGCCACGCACGGCAACCCAGCAGCCGCCGTCGTGACTGTCAGTCCCACCACTCGCCGTTTCCGCCATCACCGCCTCATCGCCCATCCTCCGGCCACTAGCCTCCTCTCCGTCAGCCCACGGTAAGCCTGCTGTGAGTTTCCCTGATCTCTGCACACACTCACGCACACTGTACACACACAGACCACCCTCACTCACAGATATACACAATTGTTTTATGGATTAGTGTTAATATATATATATATATATATATATATATATATATGTATATAGGCAAGTAGGTACACATATATTTTATATTGATTATACTGTTACTATTACCTGTATTTTATTAGTAATATTGTTATATATATGATTTATGTGGATTTATGTGTATTTATTTTGCCTATTATTATTATTATGTTGCATATTTGTTTTATATATATTTTTACATACATATGTGATTGTTATTATTATAACCTTATATATTTATATTTATGTTATTATTGGTTGCATCTTGTAATTGTATATCTAAGTTGCATGTATATATATTTACGTAATATTATTGTTGTATTATGTATTCATGTGATATTAGTGTTTATTATTGTTATAGTCATCATGTTAATATTTAGGTGACCTTATAATATAACTGTTATATGGTTTTCATAATTGTCTTGTTAAAATAGTATGTTTTAGGTTATCATTATGGTTATCTCAATGTTACGTTCAAGTATATATATTTATGTAATATCATTGTTGTATTGTGTATTCATGTGATATTATTGTTTATTATTGATATAATTATCATGTTAATATTTAGTTGATCTTATTATATAGTTATTTTATGGTTTTCATCATTGTCATATTGATATTGTATATTTTGGGTTATCATTATTGTCATATTGATATTGTATATTAGGGCAGTTATATTGTTATAGGGTTTTTGATTATTATTATATATTATTTAGGTTTGATTCGTTGCCTTAATTTCATTAATTGTTTTAAATATATATTATTGTTTATTAACATGTTAATTTTTAGGTTGATTTGTTTCCATAATTTCAGTTATTTCCATATTTATTATTGCATTTTGTACATTTATTTTAGGGTCCAAATTGTTTCCATATGTGTATATATTGAATATTAACTTTAAGGTTTTGATTATTTCCGGGTTGTTATTATTGTATTTATAGGATGTTAATATCGTATTATATGGTAGTATATTATTGTCATTATTAGTATTATTGTTATCATTATTACATATGATATAGTATCATTATTATTATTATTCTAAGTTTAGTATTGTTATGATATGAGTTACATTATTATTATGCGTGTATTATTACTATCTATTAGGATTGGTTCATTATTAGGATAAGTTATTAGGTGCTATAAGCAATTTATTACTATATAGTATATATAGCATATATGTATCCCTATTATTATTACATGTATTATAGTAATTTAATTTATTAGTTCATTATCTTTTTAATATATATTAAAACCTCCCATACTAGTATATTCCTATAAACATTTTATATATAATTTCAAAATTTGGGAGTGTATTTTCTTAATTATTATCCCTATGATTTTATTGCGGGGGTATGAGCCTTCGGGCATCACGTACCCTAAGCTCTGAGGGAACATATATGTATATATTAGTTTTATTTATTTATTATTTTACTTATTTATTTTTTTACATGTATTTACAATTTCATAAAAAGGAGTAATTTAAAGAATTATTAGATTAACTTAGGGATAATTTCAAATTAATTAGGTACCGTTCGTAAGAACGGGCGCGTAGGGGGTGCTCGTACCTTCCCCTCGCGTAACCGAACTCCCGACCCCAACTCTGGTAATGTAGACCGATTCTACCCCTAACGGGGTAGTAATCATGTGTTCTAACCGCACTAAAGGTTAGTGGCGACTCCTACACCATATTTTTCCCGAAAATATTAAAATAATTTTTAGTTCACCGCCCGCGCGCTCGCCGGGACGTCGCGACAAGACGTGAAGTTAGCATATGCCGTTTTATGGATTTTTTCAACAATTCTTCGTAATCTTGGCATAACTTTCTCATACAAGTTTCGATCGAGATGATTCAAAATTCTGGGAAAAGCTGAAAAATAGCTCTACATCTTTTATGTTTTAAGCTGTGAGAGTTACGAGCTTTAAGAGGGTCGAAAGTGGGCTTGAAAGAGGAGGACAGTTCATGTACCTTTGAAAAAAAAAAAAAAATCAAAAAATCAAAAAATGAGATGTGACCCAGCCATGCAGCCAGGTCATCTCATAAGGGCAGTGTGCACTGGGTACATACAAAGGAAATACAAAAGAATGGAAAGAAAAAAAGAAAGGAAAGAAAAGCAAAGAAAGAAAGGACAAAAGGAAAGGATGGAAAAGTCAACAAGGGAGGGTTTCCTTGGGAGAGTGCCGTGTGCAAGAAGAGAGGGGAGAGAGCAGCGTGCGCTGGGGCTTGAGAGAAGGGAGAGGCCAGACCATAGAAAAGAAAAGAAAAGATTTTTCTTGGCGAAAACAGAAGAGAGGCCAAACCACATAAAGTTTCTAGGAAAAATTATTTTTTGGGGAGCTTTCTTGTCATTTTCTTTTGGGTGGTGCTGCGGAGATACACACACAGCCAGCAAAGGAGAGTTGGAAGCGCGCAAAAATACTATCTTTTCAGAATCGGAAGGCGGCGAACAACGGCGGCGTTCGGGGTGTTCGTGATGCATGACGGCGGTGCGGCGAGTGTTGATCTTTCCCGTACGCTCCAAATTGAAGAAAATATGGTGAAATCTGTTATGTTGGATTTTATTTTCGGAATGAACTAAATTTTTGAATTCTAGGAAAACGATGTAGCCAGTTTCGAACTATGCTTGCTCTTTGATGCTAATCTGAAATAGTTTTCATTAATGTTTGTTTGAGTTATTCTGTACCTAATGCTTTTAATTAACTGGCCATTAATTAAATGATTTTAGTCTTGTGATTTGCTACCGAAAGGGGGGATTATAGGATAGGTCTTGGATAATTCAGCATAGGTAAATATAGAGATCGAAAGACTTGTATGAACCTACGTAGCATAAAAAATCGAGGGTCTTACTGCGTTCTTGCGTTATTAATTTGCATACTCTTATGTTAAATAATAAACAAGAATAGGTTCCGATTGACTATCGAAAGAGGCTTTTGGAAAAATTGGCGATTTGCTAACAAACAGAGAAAACGAAGTTAAATTAGCTAAATGAGTAAAGCATAGTGAGAAACTAGGTGAAATCGGTTTCCTAGAAGTTTTCACCATCATCAATTTGACACGTGGTATCCAGTTTTAAATTCTCCTGAATAGTTTATTTAAAGTAGCCTTGTTTAAATTTTGCAGTCTAAAATTATTAATTTTTCTAAATAAAATCAAGGTTAGTAAAATTTCGGTACTTGGTAAAATTAAGACATCAACCCCTGAGGACGATACTTTACACATCATTATATTATAAAACTACAATACTGTGCACTTGCAATTTGCACCGGTCACATGCCAAAGCTAGCCTGATAACTGTTATTGCAAGCAAACTTAACTAACGGCATAAACTGAATCCAACTACCTCCAAAATCAAGCACACAAGCACGAATCATATCCTCTAGTGTCTGAATCATCCTCTTAGTCTGACCATCTATATGAGGATGGAAAGCAGTGCTAAAAGCTAACTGTGTACCCATAGCCTCCTGAAAACATTTCCAGAATCATGAAGTAAACCGAGGATCTTGGTCGGAGACTATGGATACCAGCACACCATGGACGCGAACTATCTCCTAAACGTATATTTTTGCCAATCTGTTCATGGAATAGCCGACTTTAATAGGGATAAAATGGGCGGTCTTCGTCAAACAATCAACAACCACCCAAATTGTATTCAACTCCTGTCGCTCTGGTGGCAACCCCGTAACAAAATCTATAGAAACGTGGTCCCACTTCCATTCTGGAATAAACAACGGCTGCAATTGCCCTGCTGGCCTCTGGTGCTCAGCTTTAACCTGCTGACACGTCAAGCATTGCTGAACAAACTTGGCTATCTCCCTCTTCATTCCACTCCACCAAAAATACTCTTGTAGATCCCAATACATTTTAGTGCTATCTGGATGTACGGTGTATAAGGATCTATGAACCTCCTCCAGAATAGTCCTCTTAATCTCAGTATCTGCAGGAACATAGAGCCTAGCACGGAATCGCAGGGCTCCGTCATCTGATATGCTAAACTCCTCTCCCTCACCATCCCACACTCTAGCCATCACCTCTGCCAACTCCGTATCATCACCTTGAGCTGCTTTAATTCTCTCGCATAACGCAGGCTGAACTACTAGACTAACAATGACTGCCTGAGGACTCTCCTTTATTTGCTCTAAACTGAGCCTCTCCAAATCCATTATAATTGAATACGGAATCTCCATGACTGCTAACACTAGACCTACTGATTTTCTACTCAAGGCATCAACTACCACATTCGCTTTTTCGGGTGGTAACTAATGGTGCAATCGTAATCTTTAATGAGTTCTAGCCACCTTCTTTGTCTCATATTTAGCTCTTTCTGAGTAAAGAAATATTTCAAGCTCTTGTTGTAACACCCCGAACCCTTAAATTCGAGTCTGGTACGTTATACCTAATCATATCCTGATAAATCCATAATCAACATATACGCAGCGGAAAACATAAATATAATCTCCCAATTATATAATACCAGAGTTTTCTAAATCCATCTACCAACCATAACAAATTAATCATTCACCTGTATTCAAATATATACATATCTCCAAACATTATTCAGTATTCATAATACCAGTATGTTTCACAACCTTTCATAATATCTAGAAGACCTAATATACAAACATAAAACATAACATATACATCTCAAAATTAACATAGAGATATACCCTTTTTATTTTTCTATTTCCTAATAATGCTATAAAAATCTCGAGCTTTCAAAGCTCGATCTCGAGGAAATCCTAAAAAAGATAAATTCATATTCGGGTGAGACACATTTCAGTAAGGGAAGAAACAATATATTAAAACAATGTGTGGCCAACATGAGTTTATAATCAACATAATATTTAACATTTACAAATATTAACATAATTTATGAAATCATTCTCCGATCCTATTCAAACACATACAAATGTTTAATCCACGAGATTACCCGAGGATAGGGGTGATTACTCGCCCATACAAGTAGCACCCCTCTGCTATGATATTTAGGCAACCCAAAGGTCACAGCTAAAGCGTACCAGGGCACTCACCTTACTCAGTAAGCCCTCAAGTGTTAAATTGATCTCGTACTCACGCATTCAACAATAGTTTACCGGCAAAGGCCCCGAGGATAGGGAATTCTACCCGCCCATATAAGTAGGTTCCCTCTGCCCTAGTGCGTTATGCGGCTACTGCCACATCTGTAGCTACTAGTGCACTCGCCTTACTCAGCAAGCCCTCAGGCGAAGAGTATGCCTCGCCCAATCACATCATGTTCTACGTACATAGATATTTCTAATATTATAATACATCATTATTTCCATCGTTATTCAATCATTCACATTCTTTCATGTTCATAACTTAACATTTCCTTAGGTTTCACTTTAAGTGACTTTTTCCCATTTGTATCATTCACCTTTCACATTTCATTTCATTGCATTACCATTCCTTGTCATTTCATTTCATAACATTTTCATTTCATTTCTTTGTACTACATCTGCTCTTTAGTTGTCATTTGTTAGTCCACATAGAAATGCGCTAGAATCTGCTAACATAACTCCTTTTAGCTGTCATCAGTTAGTTCACATAGAAATGCGCTAGAATCTGCTAACCCGACTTTCAGTTGTTGTACCTTTACATGATTGCATTTAACATACACATGCAACATTGTCCATATCATATTTTATTCTCATTGTTTTACTTACTTACTCTGCATCTCATATATTTAACATATATTTGCACACAGCATTCTATTTACTCATGCCACACAATTTAGTAATAAAATTCATACACTGCCTGTAAAATAAGCTAACCAACATTTAATGTTTATATACTAAAAATACCTTTCATGTCTTACATAAATATTCTGAAAATATTTTTCCACTTTCATCAGTTCATTTTCACACATACATATCTAATAAACAGCCCTAAACTCGAAAAAAATATAATTTAAACAGTTGACATTTTACCCATACTGAAACATATACACGTACATATAACACAATTTATTTTTTCATTAAATTTATAAAAATTCTGATTTAATATATATTTTTCCCTTACCTTATTTCTTGAACTACGCCAAGAGGGACCCTGAAAAGATGCCTGCGGCGCTCACCCGAACCCTGATATTAAATTCCTAGTTCCAATAAATTATTCTTGAATAAAATAATATTTAAATATTTCTTAGGGCCATAATTCCTAAATAAATAATAATACCCATAAATATAGCCAAATTTCCCGAATCCCACTCTCGCTTTGGAGTAGGATTTAGAAATTTTCAATTGGAAATTTATCCACGTCAAAATGACGATAACGATGACTAGGACCCCGTGGTGATGTCCGTTCGTCGATTTAACCGCATATTAATAGCGAAATTGAGAAAATAGAGAAAAATTACCTTTCCCCAGGAGTAGTGCCTAAGCCGTTCCCATGAAAAATCTGCTCCAGTAGAAATGTCGGCAGCAAAACCAAGATTCCAACTACACCTTCCGTTTCTCGATCCGTTGCAAACTCGCCGAGTAATTGAGAGAGAGAGAGAGAGAGAGACGAAGACAAAGGTGGCTGGCAGGAAAAATATTCAGAGCAGGGGGGGTTGGTTTGCGTAAGGCTTCTCCTCCTTCTTCGTTCTTCTTCTTCTTTCTTCTTTCTTTTTTCTTCCTTCTTATCTCTTCAGATTACTTTATATATATATATATATTCTCTTATTTCAATTAGGTTTTTTTTTTTAAATCCAATGTAAAAATATTTAATTTAATAACTAATTATTTAATTATTTAATTCATCTTAATTTAATTTAATTTCTTTTTTTTTTAAATTTTTTTTCTTTTTCCCATGCCATTCTTTTTATTTATTTATCTATTATTTTATTTATTTTTTTTCCAAATTATTTTAATCCTTTTAAATTTCTGAGTCTTTACACTTGTGATCCGTGAAAATCTCGCACTTCCCACCATATAAATAATGCCTCCAGATTTTGAAAGCATACACCACTGCAGCAAGTTCTAAATCATGGACAAGATAATTCTTCTCATATTCTTTGAGTTGTATGGACACATAAGCGATGACCCTGTCGTGTTGCATCAACACGCATCCAAGACCCTTCAAAGAGGCATCACTGTATATTACAAACCCATCCTCCCCTGAAGGAATAACCAGTAATGGAGTTGAAACTAACCGCCGCTTTAACTCCTGAAAACTTTGCTCACAGTTGTCGGTCTAGTCAAACTTTACATTTTTCCTCGTAAGTCGTGTTAATGGACCTGATAGCCTGGAGAAACCATCCACAAAGCGCCGAAAATAACCTACTAACCCTAGAAAACTCCTGACTTCTTGAACATTTCCCAACCTTTCCCAACTCACCACAGCTTCTATCTTATCGGATCAACTAATACTCCTGCTTCTGAGATTACATGGTCGAGAAAAGTAGCCTGCCTTAACCAGAACTCACATTTCTTGAATTTTGCATATAATTTCCTTTCCCTTAATACCTGCAACACCAGTCTCAAATGATGCTCATGCTCCTAATACCTCCTCGAATAGACCAGTATATCATCAATAAACACAACCACAAACTGATCCAAATACTGGTGAAACACCCGATTCATCAAATCCATGAATACTAGTGGTGCATTAGTCAACCCAAATGACATTACTAAAAACTCGTAATGCTCATATCTGGTTCGAAATGCGGTCTTCAAAATGTCCTCTGCTCTGACTTTCACCTGATGGTAACCTGACCGCAGGTCAATTTTAGAGTAAACCTGGGTCCCCTGGAGCTGATCAAATAAATCATCAATCCTAGAGAGTGGATATTTATTCTTGATCATTAGTTTATTTATCTACCTATAATCGATGCACAACCTCATGGTTCCATCTTTCTTTTTCACGAATAAAACTAGTGCTCCCCAGGGCAACACACTGGGCCCGATAAAACCCTTATCCAGTATTTCCTGTAGCTGATCTTTTAGTTCTTTCAACTCGAATGGATCCATACGGTACGGTGCTTTAGATACTGGTGCAGATGCCGGCAATAGATCTATAGTGAATTCAATCTCATGATCAAGTGGCAAACCAGGTAATTCTTCTAGAAATACATCTGGAAACTCTCTCACTCACTACAAAAAATCAAGGTATTAGTGACGGATCCAATCCATCACTAATAGTCATAAATTCGTCACTAATACTATTTATGATTATTAGTGACGGTTTTAAAATAGTTGCTATATGTGCCATTACTACTAACTTTTAGTGACGAATAAAAATTCGTCACTAATAGTAGAGTATTAGTGACGACTTAGAAATTCGTCACTACTAGAAGAGTATTAGTGACGAATTAAAAATTCGTCATTAATAGAAGGGGTATTAGTGACGAATTAAAAATTCGTCACTACTAGCATTGTATTATTGAAGAATCTGAAATTCATTACTAAAAGTAAGTTATTTGTGAAAGATTCAAATTCGTCACGAATAGTAGGATATTAGTAACGAATTTGAATCCTTCACTAATAATTAGAAAAATAAAAAAAACCTTTTAATACTAATTTTTTTTAATCATGAATTCTTATATAAAAATCTATAATTACATTTTTCAAATACATAAACTGAAACCATTCAAAATTTCATACAAATTCAATTAAAATGAAGAAATAACATATGTTTAAATAACAAAAATTATTTAAAAATATTCAAAATTCAAATACAAATACTAGTACAAATTCAAATTAAAATACAAAAACTCCATTTGTTCAAATAACAATTAAAACTATAAGAGACAATGTTGTTTGATATATTCTAATGAGGCATTGAACAATAACACAAGAAACAAAATTCAGATAAACAAGCAAATTCATCTGAAAATCTTTTGAGAGTCCAATGCCTGAAATGAGATATGGGATTGAGAAAAATGAAAACAATCTCTAGGCAACAAAACTTTAGGCAGCACCTGCTCCCTTTCCCTTCTTCCTCTAGATCTTCTTCATGTAGAATTTCAGCTCTTTCCCCTCCAAAATATATCTGCAAAACCATTTAACCAATGCATTTAGCCGAGATGCCCCACATAAAAGAAAAATCAAAACAAATACAGCAATATTTAGTAGTATAAATTGATGCTTGACAAATTTTCCATGCAAAAGATACCCCCTCATCGTTGAGTATTAGAAAATGTAATAGCTAGTTTAGTATTGGAAAATAATTTTTCTTTTCTATTTTCAAAATATAATGAAATAAAAAATGTCAACACATTTCCCTATGTTGAAGACATCTATATTAATTCAAAACAAGGTTATATTTTGGTCATTTTAAATCTAGAAATGAAAAATGAAAAATTGTTTTTAACAACTAAACAAGCCCAAGCTACTTTCACAAGCTAACCACAAACAACTAACAAAAATAGGGCATCTCACCACATGAGAACAATTGACATCAGATGATGAGTGGGATGCCTCATAAAAGTTCACCAGATACATTGAGGTTTTGTTGGTTCACTGAATAGCTATTCCTACGAATAGGATGGAATACAAGAAGATATCTAGGAATAGAGATAATAGTCATTTCATATTTATTCATCATTCTTCCACTCAACATGGAATATGGAAGGTATATCTATGATGAAATTATAGTCATTCCTTGTCTACTCTTTACTATGATTGATAAGAAATTATAAATTTTCACTTATGCATTATAATTCATTTTTAATACAAATTATCAAGTTCTTCTATTACAACTATCTCTATTCCTACAAATAAGCATTCTGCAAACTAAAGATAGTCCAAGGGATTTATGGCATTTTCTCAACAGCTGAAAAGCCACTAGATCATGGCAATTTTTTTTTTTGCTCGGACATGGCAAATGTTTTTACTCATCATTTCAAAAATATTTTAACATTAAACTAAGCCTATCTTTTTTTTTTTTTTTTTGAAAAAATTTTAACGAGATTTCGGCAGCATGTCATCTGTAAATTGGACGTTTTCCCATAAAACCTGCACCTGATAGGTTCAAATAGATCATTTATAAGAAGTTGAAGGCACACGAAAACCTATATCTACTACCAGCATGCAATACACATCAACTGCATCCGCCATGCAAAGGCATTATAGACTAGCATGCAATCATGTAGCATATTCACGACAGTAATATATGTAACCATTTCTTAAATTCAGAATATAAATAGCAGAGAACAGTGGATAGTATTGGGTTCAGTGTAGTATTGCTATTCATCCAGGCATTTGGACATGAACGTTATGAGATGATGAGAGCATTTAATATAAATAATTATGAAACTGATGCTTCCTGTGAGTTATGTATATATTCAACGTATGCCTTTTCCAAATTTTCAAATCCTCAGCCAAGTGTACATAATATTTTCAATGATTTCGGCACGGCAATAAATGCTTTAAGCTTACCGGACCAAAAACATATAAATGAATGTCCGTTCTAAATGAACTAAGTCTACATTGCCTCATTTATTATGATTCCTAAGTTTCACTCATCCTTTCAAAAATATTTTAACATTAAACTAAGCCTAACTTCTTCTTCTTTTTTTGAAAAAATTTTAACGCAATTTCGGCAGCATGCCGTCTGTAAAGTGGATGTTTTCCCATAAAACCTGCACCTTATAGGTTCAAATAGATCATTTATAAGAAGTCGAAGGCACACGAGAACCTATATCTACTACCAGCATGCAATACACTTCAACTGCATCTACCATGCAGAAGGTATTCTAGACTAGCATGAAATCATGTAGCATATTCACGACAGTAATCCATGTAACCATATCTTAAATTCATAATTAAAATAAAAATTGTTACCTCAAGTCATCCGATAATATGCTCATTGAAAAGCTTTTAAATGACTTAAACATATCTTGAAAAATCGATATGAGACCCAAATAGACATGAATCTGCTTTGCCACTATCGTACTATATACAAAATAACATGCCTCCAAATCATCTGGGTATTGAAGTAGATAATGAATTGAGACACAGATGTTCTATTATCATATGCGTAAAACTGAAAATTAACATAGTCTATGAGGTTCCCATAACTCTTCCACAGAGCCAATTAATGTTTTTGAACTTCATTATCATCAAATGGAGCCATAGAAGCAAAAGAGATTACCCCATTCTCCTTAAGGGTCGCTATAAGCTGCCCTATGCACTGAGCAAAAGTTTTAGGATCGGCTTTAAAATGCTACTTTGACATTCGAATGTTTACCCTTGATGGAAGAAACATGGGAGGAGCTGAGATCATCTAAATCCCAGAAGATGCTTAAGTTTCCATTTGTTGGACGAGGAGAAGATAAGGCAGTGTAATCAATGGCGAATGAGAGAATGAAGTGGAATTGGACTTGTGGGTTAATGGGTACGTCTGAAAATGTGACATGTTTGAACTCAGCTCCTATGTATTCAAGACACCGGAGGTGTTGGGTGCTGTCTGGGTTGATGAAGAGGGAAAGGTATACAATAAAAAAAAAAAAAAAAAACTCACTAATTGATCAAGATTTTATATAGCAAATGGCAATTTAGAATTATAATAAATTGTTAATATTTTCCTAAGAATTCATATACCAAGATTTTTATTAAAAAAAAAAACAATGAAAAAACATCTTATTATGTAAACATTAAAATTTCAATTTTTTTCAAAAGGTTAATTAGAGCATTAGTGTCATAATCTTTTTTATTAAGGTTTTTCACTTCCATAAGTCCTATATTTATATGATGTTATAATAATATCTCATATTAATGTTTGTATTTTATAATTTTTAAACAAGGTGTTAATTTTTATAAATAACTCTGAATATTCACCCTTTAATATTGGTAAACTAAATTTTGACAATATATTATTAACTCATCTTGAAAATATATCTAAAGTTTATTGAAATTATAAAAATATTTTACACATTATTTTTTACATAAAATTACATGCAATACATATGACCTTCCAACTAGCATTGAACTACTTCTTAAAGAATAAAAGAAAATTTTGATAGTCCTTAAAGTGATAAATATGTAATGTTAAGTTTACCCTTATATTAAATAGAAATTTCACGTCTTAAAACCTACATTTTAACTCCATTGAGACCCTTCCTCTCCCGATCTATTCGGCTCATAACTCTTCGAATTTTAGTCCAACCATCTTCTATGGAACCCAAACCATTCACAATGGTGAATTAGCATTTATGTTGCCTATTAATGCAATACACATCAACTGCATCCGCCATACAAGAGGCATTCTAGACTAGCATGATTTAACATGAAACTCAATTTGTGATCATAATACCTTATAATTAATCAGAGGAGCCACCCGCATCATCTGGTCTAGATTGGCGCATCCTTTCCTCTAACCGCGCTTGCCTATCCATCATGGCTTGCATCTGGGCTCGAAAGCTGGAGACCTCCAATCTCAATTCCGCGTTCTCCATAGCGATCATTTGCATCTGTCGAGCCATCTCCTACTTATCATACTCAGCCTCTCAACGCTATCTTTCCATCTCTGCACGAGCCACCACACCCATGGATGATGATGTTGTTGGGGCGATGTAACCACTTCCAAGACCTTTCACCCAGCCCCCCGCTCGTTGCCCAAGCACTTGGGAAGTGATCTCGAAATTTGTTATGTGCTAACTCCCCTCTGAAACAGGTGCATCCCTCAGCTCGACCATCTATGCCTAATTTCAATCATGAAAATGATAAAAAGGAATAAGTAAGACTACAACTTTGATGTTTTGAATAAAGTAATAAACTAAATATTTTGCTTCACTTACATGTCTATCCTACGCACCCTCGCACCACTCCCCCGTTCGCCGTTGGTGTGTTCTCTGATATAGATCCGGCAGCGGCTCCTCTGCGCCAGTCTTGGGATCACGCTACATTATCATATAAGACATCATTAGTATTATGTCATGTAATGGTCAGATAATTTTATATATAGTAATTACCCGGCGATGATTTACAAATAGCCTCGATTCACCACAATGCATCGTAGGGAATTTGCTGCGGTTCGCAGCATTTGTTTCACATATGGCCTACAAGGAAGATGTAATGATGACATATTACCGACATCATTGTGAAAAATTAGTGATTATAACAGAAAAACATCACCTGATAGCGCAGGTCGCGGAAATGGCGACACACCACGTCCTAATCTTCTTGGGATATCTTATCGTATGGCCACGCTTCTGCTTCATCTCCCATCACTCGAAAATGTGAGCGCATTTTTGAGCGATAGCTCTTAAATTTATTATACAATTGGATGTCGACCGCCCTCCTCACATGGTCATCCTAGAGGATGTCCATATCAAACTCCTCCTGCATATATAGGTAATACAATTACAATGTTAGACAGTTGTTAATTGACTAGTATATTAAAAGTAAAAAAATATTTAAATTAAAAACAACTTTATAGGGTTTGGGAACTTACCAAAATACGCATGTAAAGAACCATGCGTTGCTCCCTCGTCCTCGCGGTGCACCAATCGTTCAGCAGGGCGGTGTGTCCTAGAGGAATGTTAATCCGAATCCGCTGTGTTGGCCTAATAAGGCTTACAATTCTTATTTTGATGATAATAAATCAATGATGTGTTTAATATGGTTCAAGTGAAAGTTTTTCAGGAGAAAGACAAAGTTTAAGGCAAAGCTTAAAGGAAGAGACAAAGCTCAAAAACATAAGGAAGCCTATGGATTACAAAGAGATCTTAAAGAGCATAAGAATTAAAGATATACTAGTGAAAGCTCAAAGAAAAGATTGAAAGCACAAAGATGATGGAAGAACAAGATTGAAGAACAAAGGATCATTTTTTTTAGATGTTCTAAATGTAAGTACTTCGAGTTAATTTCAGATATAAATTGGTTTGAAGCTTTTAGAAATTTAGAAATATTTTTTTTATATACTCTAAAGAATATTTTTATAAATCAATGAAAAGAAAGGATTTTTGAAAAAGAAAATATTTTGAAATAATGAAGGGTCAGGCGACTGTCATGATATGGCAGGCGACTGCCAAATTAAGTAAAGGTTTTTCTAAAAGTCAGTAGCAAGATAGGCGACTGCCTAAACCTGTCAGGCGCCTGCGTGAACATGACAGGTGACTACCTTGGTTCTAGCAGGCGACTGCCAGTATTCTGTGTTGAGAGTTTGTTTTGTGACAGGCGACTATCAAGTCGTGGCAGGCGACTGACATTCGAACGTTAGGTTAAAAACTCTTAACGAGAAGATTTTTTAAACAAGGTTTTTGGACATAATTATTTTAAAATACTTGGAAACTATTTTAAGGAAACTTTGGGAGTAAGGAATTGCTTCTAAACATCTATACATAGCCCCAATCTTCAAAGGTTTGAGATACCAAGCAATCTTCAGGCATTCAAAGTTCTCAAAGGCTCTCAAAATCTCTTGTGTTCAAACTACTGATTTGCTACTGATTTATACTTAGAAGCAAAGCTTTCAAAGTCAGAATCTTTCATCTTTTGAAAGTTATTTGGTGATTCATACTAAGTATTGAGCTTCAAATTCTTTTATATTTGAATTACTTTGAAGTATTGTTGTGCTGAATGTTGTATTAACCTACTTTTCTGTGAGAGTGTTTTATTGTACAAAAAATTTCTATATCTTGATTCTTGCAGATTGACGATTCCAAGGATTGTTTGGATCGTTGGCTAAGCAAAGAGATATTGCTTAGAGAGGTTGGCTCTAGCCTATGTAAGGAGTGACCGGACGAGGGGATATCATTTGGAGAAGGCGGGCTCTAGCCTAAACCAAGGAGTGTTGTAATCAGTATTGTTCCACCCATCAACGGAACTGAACTAGTGAATCCTTTGGTAGTTTTCCAAAGGCGATGATGTAGGCTGGGTGTAAGCCGAACCTCGTAAAAATCCCCGTCTCACTCTCTCTTTTGCTTATTCTTTATTTTCAAGCATATTTAAATTGTGTGGATGGTTTAATTGATAATCATATATACTACGTAATATAGAAATCAAGTAAACTTGAAGTCTAATTTTGATTTGGGTTGCGGAAACCAAAAGGGAGTACATTGGTTATACCATATATTGTGGAAACCATACAGGAGTATGTTACTTGGTTAACAACCCAAGGATAAATTAACTGAGAGTTTAGTTGAGTTCTGAATATTGAGAAGAGTGTGAATGTGTTATTGAAAAACATATTGAAGAAGCAAATCTATATCAGCAAAGTATAAATTATAATTCAACAACAAGGCTTACAATTTCATATCCAGGGCTGACAACAAAAGATATATTGTGATTGAATGGTACAAAGCTTGAGATTGATTGGATAGTGTTTGTATTCCAAAAAGTGCTAAAACTTGAATTTTACATCAATCTTATTGTGCTGAAGTGAATTTATATTTGGCAATCAAATTGAGTGTATTGGTTTGGAAATTGTGCTTAACTGTTTGATTGTTTCTACTTTCAAAGTGTGGTTGAAGATTGAATGTTTGATTGTGTTATTGATTGGATAAAAGAACTAAGCTCTTGATTGATTAAAGAATTAAACAAACAAGCCAAGAATTGGTTAAAAGAAATAAAAGAAGTTTAAGGTAACTTAGAAGGAATTAAAAGAAATTTTTAGAATTCAATTCACCTCCCCTCTTGGGAAGCTATTCCTAATTTCACGCTGTTTAGTCCTATCCAGGTGCTTCTTCAGTGACATGTTCTTTGCTACACCACGGCCTGACTTGACCGTGGACGTAGATGCCGAAAGTAGAGTTAACTTAAGAACAACATTATAATCATACACGTGAATAACTATCATCAACAGTTGACATGTAAATAAATTAATCATATCCATACCAACACTACTCATGACGGTCGGCAACTCACCCCGCGTATCAGTCGCATAAGTGGTATCCACGTCTGGCCGAGGTTCCAATGGTTTAGACAATGGTACCGCCGCATCAAGACCGACGAGGTCTGCCGGTCTGGAGGATGTCGGATCATCCTCATGCTATGTACTCGTGTGCCTGAAAGGATTTCTCCAACGTCGACCTCCTGGTGCCATATCTGCAAATTAATAGACAAGTAAATATAAGAAGTACGAATATTAGATGGATGCAGCTTACATCTATTTTAAAGTTATTTACACATGTCAGATACATAGTGACAAAAATAACATGCTTACCCCCCTATACGTCCTCAATATCGGTATCACCCTCACTTTCTAACTCAGAATACTCACTTTCTTTGGCCAGGTGTAAGGGACAGAAGAGATCATTTGGTCGGGTGGGAGGTACAGTGTAAAGACCTGAAAATTTAAAAGGATTAAAATAATTAGAAAAAAAAATAAATAAAATAACAGATAAATAAATAAAAGGAATGGCGTAGGAAAAATAATAATAATAATAATAATAATAATAATAATTAAAGAAATTAAATTAAATTAAGATAAATTAAATAATTAAATAACTAGTTGTTAAATTAAATATTATTGTATTGGATTTAAAAAATAATAGTAATTAAAATAAGATTATATATATATATATATATATAAGTAAGTTAATATATATATATATATATATAAGTTAAAGTAATATATATATATATATATGTAAAGTTAAGTTACTGGAAGAGGATAAGAAGAAAGAAGAAAGAAGAAGAAGAAAAACAACACGCAACCCCCCCCCTCTGGAAAATTTTAGCTCCGTTCGTCTCTCTCCTTCTCTCTCAATTTTTCGGTGAGTTTGCGACGGATCAGGAAACGAAAGGTGTTGTTGGAATCCTGGTTCTGCTGCCAACATTTCTATTGGAGCAGATTTTTCATGGGAACGACTTAGGCACTACTATTGGGGAAAGGTAATTTTTTCCCATTTTCTCAATTTCGCTATTAATATGCCGTTAAATCGACGAACGGACACCACCACGGGGTCCTAGTCGTCGTCGTCGTCATTTTGACGTAGGTAATTTTCCAATTGGGGTTTTCTAGGCTTTACTCCAAAGCGAGAGTGAGATTTGGAAAATTTGGTAATTTGGCTAAATTTAAGGGTATTATTATTTATTTAGTAATTATGACCCTAGAAAATATTTAAATAATATTTTATTCAGGAATAATTTATTGGAACTAGGAATTTAATTTCAAGGTCTGGGTGAGCGACACAGGTATTTTTTCGAAGTCCATGTTGGCATAGTTCAAGAAACCAAGTAAGGGGAAAAATATATATTAAATCATAAGTTTTATGAATTAAATGAAAAATAAATTGTGTTATATGTACATGTAATTTTTTAGTATGGGTAAAATGCCAGTCATTTTAATTATATATTTTTTTCAAGTTTATGACTATTTATTAGACATGTATATGTGAAAATGAACTGATGAAAGTGGAAACATATTTTCAGAGTATTTATGTATGAAATAAAAGGTATTTTTAGTATATAAACATTAAAAGTTGGTTGGCTTATTTTACAGGCAGTGTATGAGTTTTATTACTAAATTGTGTGGCATGAGTAAAATAGAAGTTTGTGTGGAATTATGTTATATATACGAGATGTAAGATATACAGAAAATGAACTGAGTATGAAAGTGATATATGAAATATGCTGCATGTGAGTGTTAATGCAATCATAGAACCAACCACAGCTGAAAAGATGCCGACCACGGCTGAAAGGATGCCGAAGCTAACCAACCACGGCTGAAAAGATGCCAACCATGGTTGAAAGGATGCTGAAACTAACCAATTACGACTGAAAAGATGCAGACCACGGCTGAAAGGATGCCGAAGCTAATCAACCACGGCTGAAAGGATGTCGAAGCTAATCAACCACGGCTGAAAGGATGCCGAAGCTAACCAACCACAGCTGAAAAGATGCCGAGTATTTATGAAT
Source organism: Malania oleifera (assembly GCF_029873635.1). Lineage (NCBI taxonomy): Eukaryota > Viridiplantae > Streptophyta > Magnoliopsida > Santalales > Ximeniaceae > Malania > Malania oleifera. The sequence goes on from NC_080425.1 coordinate 3,207,478, forward strand.
TAAAATAAAAATAAGCATGAAATGAAAATGAAAATGGAATGTGAAATGTGAACGATGTAAAATGGAAAGAACCACGTAAAGTGAAACGCTACGAAATGTCAAGCTGAGAACATGAACAGATGAGAATTACATAATAATGACCGACAAGAATGATGTATTATGATATTAGAAGTATGTATGTATGTAAAACATGTTACGATTGGGCGAGACATACCTTTCGCCTGAGGGCTTTCTGAGTAAGGCGAGTGCACTAGTAGCTACAGATGTGGCAGTAGCCGCATAACGTACTAGGGCAGAGGGAACCTACTTGTATGGGCGGGTAGATTTCCCTATCCTTAGGACCTTCGCTGATAAACTTTTGTATGAACTGTGTGAGTACGAGATCAATTTCACACTTGAGGGCTTACTGAGTAAGGTGAATGCCCTAGTATGCTTAAATTGTGACCTTCGGGTTGCTAAATGTATCAAAGCATAGGGGTGCTACTTGTATGGGCGGGTAATCATCCCTATCCTTAGGAAATCTCGTGGGTTAAACATTTGCATGTGTTTGAATAGGATCATAGAATGATTTCATAGATTGTGTTAACGATTTTTAAATGTTAAATATTATATTTATTATAAACTCATGTTGGCCACACACTGCTTTAATATATTGTTTCTTCCTTTACTGAGATGTGTCTCACTTGAATATGAATTCATTTTTTTTTAGGATTTCCTCGAGATCGAGCTTTGAGAGCTCGAGGTTTTTATAGCATTATTGGGAAATAGAAAAAGAAAATGGTATATTTCTATGTTAATTTTGGGGAATGTAAATATTTATATTTTATGCCTTTATGTTTTAAGGCTATTAAGTAAGGAATGATTGTCAAAATAGTGAATTGTGTTGGTAGTTATGTAGATTTATGGAAATGCAGGTGATGAATGATTTAATTTGGATTATAGTTAGAATTAATAAACTCTGATATTATGTTCTATAGAGATTATGATTATGTTTTCCGCTGCGTATGTTATGGATTATGATTTATCAGGATATGATCAGGTATAACGCACCGGGCCAGGGTTTAAGGGTTCAGCGCGTTTCATGCGGTGGGTCAAAGGAAGAAGGTGGGTTGGGTCTTGGTAATTTGGTGTCTAAAAATATTTCCCTATTGGCTAAATGGTAAAGGAGGTTTCCCTTGGAGGCGAATTTTCCTTGGCACATAGTAATAAAAAGTGAATATGGCTATATCTCGTCTTCTATTTGCTGATGACCCTATTTTTTCGTTAAGGATTATAAGGAGCTTTTATTTTAATTTTTATGTGCTTACCATTTTACAGATTTTTGGGTGTGTGTATAAGTTAAAATTTAAGTAAGGGAAGAGTTGGTTAGTTGGTATTAATTTGAGGGCGGATAGATCTTTGGAGTTAGCTTCTTTAGTGGGGTGTGCTACTTCAGATTGGCCCTTGACGTATTTATAAATTCCTTTGGTTGGTAACCTATGTTGGTGGGTTGCTACTTCTTTAGGGAAAATAATGAGAGGCTTCCTTTGGTGTGGGATGGGGTTGAAGAAGGATCATTTGGTTAGATGGGAGGTGGTGTGTGGATCTAAAAATGAGATAGGGGTTGGTCTGGGGAATTTGGTGTCTAAAAACACTGCCTCGTTGAGTATTATGAAGGTTTCCTATAAAGGAGAATTCTCTTTGGCATTAAGTAATTAAAAGTAAATTTGGCTTACCAAATAATGGGTGGGTACTAACATGAGATTAGGATCTTCTTTTAAGAGTCCTCAGAGATGTATATGTTATTTTTTTCCTCAATTCATTTCTAATACCAAATTTTGGGTAGGCAATGGGCTTCACACTAGTTTTTGACAAGACCCTCGATTGGGATATTCCATTTTTTTGTGTCTTTCCCTCGTTTGTATCATCTTTATTTGTTACATAATGAGTTTGTTTCTTCTTTTTCAATTTCTAATAGGCAATTTTTTTTCTTGAGAAGTGGATAAGCTTGCATCTTTATTGAGGTTATTGGATGGTTACTATCCTTTAAATAGGGAGGATCTAAGGAAGTGGAAGTTGGAATCTATCAGAATACCGTTTAACCTAAAAGCCTAAGGATCAATTGGAACTACTTATAGAAAAGTACTTTTCCAGAAAAAGTACTTATATCAAAGTAGTTTGGAATTACATTTTTTAAGAAAATTCTTATTTTCCTTAAAAAAAAAAAGTAGTTTGGAAAAGTAATTTTTGAATTAAGTACTTATTTAAGTGTGAACCAAACACTACTTAAAGTTGTTAGGTGGTGACCAATAATGTAATCAGGTCTTAACACTCCCTTCACGTGCAGCTTGGCAGCACATGTAGAGAGATAAATGATAAACTACACCCATTATAGGGAATAAGATAATTTTTAACAATAAACACAGGCAAGAAGACTAGAACCTAGGATCTTCTCGCAATCAGGATCTGATACCATGTTAGGATGCCACTTTACCTAAAAGTTTAAGCTGTTAGGTTGAAGGCCAACAATGTATATTAGGCCTTAACAAAGTCTTCAGGAGATTTTTCTTGTAAATCTTTCTTTGAGTTCTTAATTCCAGGAAAACTTGTATTTTTCTCTTTATTGTAGTATTAGGAAGGTCAAAGTTCCCTATAAAATTAAGGCTTTTATTTGATTGCTTGTTCTTAATAGAGTTAACACTAACAGTAGTTGCACAGTACGAAGCCTTCTAAGGCTTTATCCCCGGATGTGTGTGTTATTTGCTTGATATGTTTTTGCATTATTCATTTTTCTGGGTCTATAACAGCAACCATGGCCCCCTCATCCTTCAAGTAGATGAGCAAAACCAACAATACATCATAAATCTTGACATTGAATGAGTTGAATCCCCGACTAAAGGATAATAACTACAAAATTTATGCTTGAAAGTAAAAAGATAAAGGGAAAGAAGAACCTAGGCTTGCGGTTGAGAGCAGGGGGGGACTGAAAGAGATCTAGAGGATCACCAGAGCAGGATGAGAGGGGAAGAGGAGGAGCTGGAGCGGACTTGTGGCCGATCGATGGCAGGGGGAGACTGGGAGAGACGATCGTCAGAGCAGGAGAGGAAGAGGAGGAGCTGGCATGGTGGCTTGCGGCAGAGAGCAGCAGGAGATCGACTAGGATCTCTATTCGCGGGAGCAAGCGGAGGAGAAGGGGAAGAAGCCAGGAGAAGGAGGGAAAATAACCCATGGATAGCAATAAGGGTTTTTGAGCATTAGTGACGGTTTCAAAACCATCACTACTACTCTCCGTTTATTTTTTTTATAAATAACAAAGCATTAGTGACAGACCAAATTCGTCACAAATATAGAAATTCGTCACTAATAAAACACCAATGGTGACGAATTTATAAATTCGTCACTAATATTGTCGACATTAGTGACGGTTTCAAAATCGTCACTACCACTCTCCGTTTATTTTTTTTTATAAATAACACAACATTAGTGACGGTCCAAATTCGTCACTAACATAGAAATTCATCACAAATAAGACACCAATGGTGACGAATATATAAATTTTTCACTAATATTCTGAACTTAAATTTTTTTATATTTTTTTAAAAAAGGAAGTATTAGTGACGAATTTAAAAATTCGTCACTATTAGTCTCTTATTCGTGACGACTATACAACATTGTCACTAATATTTTGAAATGAAATTTTTTTAATTTGTTTAAAAAAAAAGGAATTATTAGTGACGGTTTTCAAATCCGTCACTAATAAGGGACAAATAGTGACGAATTCATAAATTCGCCACTAATATTCTGAACCTAATATTTTTAATTTTTTAAAAACAGGTAGTATTAGTGACGGTTGTCAACCAGCACTAATAATGAACAATAGTGACGAATCTTCAAATTCGTCATTAATAGTCTAAACTTAAATTTTTTTAGTAGTGACAGATTGGGAAATCTGTCACTAATACTCTTTACTTAATTTTTTATATATTTTTTAAAATAAAAACACTAGTAGTGACGGTTTCAAAATCGTCACCGTCACTAATGCCCTTTACTTGATTTTTTTAATATTTTTTTAAATAAAAATACTAGTAATGACGGTTTCAAAACCGTCACTAATATGATTTTATTAGTGACGGATCTCCCAATCCATCACTAACACCCTTTACTTAATTTTTTTTATATTTTCTTAAATAAAAACACTAATAGTGACGGTTTCAAAACCATCACTAATATGATCTTATTAGTGACGGATCTCCCAATCTATCACTAATACCCTTTACTTAATTTTTTTTATATTTTTTTTAAATAAAAACACTAGTAGTGACGGCTTCAAAACTGTCACTAATATGCCATTATTAGTGATGGATATCCCAATCCGTCACTAATACCATTAACTAAATTTTTTTAATATATTCATAACTATTAGTAGTGACGGTTTGTTAATCGTCACTAATAAGTGACTTTTAGTGACGAATTTAATTCATTACTAATACCATAAAATCGTCGCTAATATTTTCCCGGAAAAATTTTTGTGCGAAAATTATTTGCCGCGCAGTTTTTAGTGACAAAATGTATTAGTGACGGTTCTAAACTGTCACTAATAGTTTTAATTTAATGACGACTACTAAAATTGTCACTAATGCTTACACTATTAGTGACGGTTGTCAAAAACCATGACTAATACAACACTATTAGTAACAGTTTTAAAACCGCCTAATACTTTCATCACTAAAAACCTATTTTTTTTGTAGTGACTACTGGTATGTCAGCTTGTCTCAAATTTTCTTTTGGCAAATCTTTTATGTATGTGACATACCCCTAGCAACCACCTTATAGCAGCCTTCTCACCTGAATAGCCGACACTAGCTGTGGTGAAGCACGTACGCGTGATCCTACAAATTTGTATTTCTGCTCGCCCAGGGGTCTGAAAATAACTTCTTTCTGATGGCAATTTATACTGGCATGATGAGTAGCCAACCAGTCCATACCCAATATTACAGCAAACGCCTGCATATGTAGAACCACCACATCAGCTGATAATACCCTCTCCTGAATACTTACTGGAAAATTCCGAAGTATCCTCCTGCATCTCACCACAGACCCCATTGGCGTACCCACAGACAACTCTATATCTAATGGTTGTGTCTCTATTCCAGCTATTTTCACATATATCACTGATATAAAGGAATGGGTGGCTCCTGTATCAAACAAAACAATAATTTTATATGGTAAAGCAATAATTATACCTGTGACCATGTCTCCAGCCGTCTTAGCGTCTCCCAGCGTCAATGCATAGACTCTCTCCGGTGCAGTATTTCTCTGCTGACCTCCGCAAGGCGCCTGATATCCACCTCAAAACAGCCTGGGATCTGGTGCCTAATTCGATGGCATCTGACACGATCAAGCCATATGACCCGACCTCCCACAACGATAACAAACATTCTCTTCCAGTCGGCACTCACCAGGATGTCTCCATCCGCATCTAGGACAAATAGCAGGAAGGTGTCTGCCCTGAAATCACCCGTGCTCTATTACCTACCTCTGGCCTTCGTCAGATCTACCTCCTCTCCAAGGACCTCGACTGGGACCCGCCTGAAAACTCTAGGGCATAGTCCTCTTCCTTTGACTCTGTGACTCCGTCTCTCTAGATAGACTCTCCTCTGCTATAGTAGCCCTGTCAACCAACTCTGCAAAATCCTGGATCCTCAATACCGCCACCTTCTTGTAAATGTCTCGCCTTAGGTTCCTCTTGAACATTCTGGCCTTTTTCACTTCATCGGGGACAATATATGGGCAGAAATGCGGGAGTTCAATAACTTTTGTTGCATACTGCTGGATAGTCAATGGTCCCTAGGACAGGCTCAGAAACTTCTGTACTCAAGCGTCTCTAATTGAGGCAGGGTAATATCTATAGAAGAACACGTACCTGAAACGGGCCCAAGTCATCGGCATTGGAGTCGTCCTCTACTTCTCCAACAGTCTAGTGGCTGACCACTATCTCTCGGTCTCCCCCGCCAGCCTATACGTAGCATATAAAACTCTCTACTCGTCGATGCAATGAAGTACTGTCAAAATCTTCTCTATCTCCTAGACCCAGTTCTCAACAACTACAGGGTCAGTCGCTCCAGAAAAAGCTGGCAGATTCATCTTCATAAATTTCTCTATGGAACATCCCTGAGCTGAAGATGGACCTCCTGGCTCTCTAGATGTCCGTGCAATCTCAGTTATAACTTGCTGAGCCACACTACGTAGCACAGCATCTAAATCCCTACCTGCTACGCCAGAAGGACCAGCACCATCATCCCCACTAACGTGAGCACTATTGCCTCCTGGGTCCATCCTACAAACACATAGAACACCGTTTCAGAATTCTATTTTCCTACAGACCCAACTTATTCAACTAAAACTCTAAATTCTCTATTTACCATCCCTTTTGATACTAATCCCAAAATCCAATCCTACAACCCAAACACATAACTCGTTGATAGTTCACTATGGTTTTCCTGAAATCGTCACCCTAGGAAAAACATAGAAACAATCACGAAATCTCGTATCCAGATCACAGAACAAAACCTCAAATCTTTTCCTATATTCTGGTATTGTTTTCCACAGCACTCTAGAGTCTACAGAACCTAGCAACCTAGGCTCTGATACCAAATTGTAACGGCCTAAAACTTCTCACCATTTATTTTTATATAATAACAAATTACTCCGATATCTGTATGTATTGGGCACCCCTATGCAATGGAAAACATAAATCATGTAACCACATATACATATACATATATACAATACAATACCAGAATTCAGTATTTGCAACCATAGCTACATAATACATCTCTCTCCAGTGTCAACCACCCCAAAAATATAAAACCCTGCACAAAAACTTACCCTATAACTAGGGTAACCAAGTGATCTCTATCTGCGAGCCTGATCTGCACGCCTAGTTGGCTCATCTGAAAAATGTTAAAGTAATGAGATGAGTCGACGCTCAGTAAGTGGAAATTTGTTATTACTAGTGTGTGGCGACCGAGTCATAAAACTATAACAATAATATATATAAAACTGCATGATCTGGAAAATATGTAAAACACATGTATAGTAGTTTAAAACATTTATATCATCTAAATTTTCTATCATTCATACTGCTATATCATACTATATACAACAAAAGTTGTAAAATTGTATACATATAAATAACTATGCTCTTTCCCTGAAACTCTGTATGTCATGACTTGACTCCTCATGACAAGGTTGTGCGGCCCGTAGGCGGGACTTAATCTGGTTGGCCCTTCAGATAAGTCAATATACTCTACACTACCTCAGCCTGGCCAAATTGCATACTCTCCTAGGCACGGGACTAGCTGCTACCTTGTCAAACCTGCCCCCTCAACCCAGCAAACTAGGGAGCTACATACTCTCTGAGCATAGTTGACGATACCCACACACTATATGAGATATGTGGTTGCACTCTATCTGTATTTAGTAACGATCTGTGCTCTGTATTCTTTAACTGTATCTGTCTATAATCTTTCCTCAGGGATCTGATACTATATATATACATATATACTCTTTTACTGTTTTCATCATGTTTCCAAAATTACCATAACGCTATCTTTCTGTACTGTAAATACTGTAATCTCTGTATACTGTATCTGTAGCATCTTGATGCTATCTTTGTATATCTGTCTGTATACTTTGTCTATATACTCTGTCTGTATACTCTGTATGTTATGGTAATAGGAAACATGACATACTTTAAACACTGTATATACTGTTCTGTATAAAGTTGTAATAGATACTGATCTGAGTAAAAGTGCAATACACTATTCTGGATAAATATGTGTGATATACTGATATGTATAAAACTATAACATACTAATCTGAGTAAAACTGTAATATACTGCTCTGGATAAATATCTGTAATATACTATCTATATCTGTGTAATCAGTATAGTATAACATACTGTAAAAACTATAGAAGTTCTTCATCACATAAATATCTACTTAAGCCACACAAACATTTAAAACTCATACTGTGTAAACTGGGTAATAAACTGGTATATACATGTGTAAAATCTCTGATAACATTATAAAAATTCCTAACATAGCATATTTCCCTTACCTTAGCTCTGAAAAGTCTCTACTAAATTATGGCCCTATACTCGCAGGGTTCTCCATTCAATACCCTGAAAACCACATCCCCCAGAACAAAACATCAGTATTTCTTCATGTATAGTATTTCTTATAACTGAGGGAAATACAAATACCGAATAAAATGTCTTACCCTGAGATTGGGACGAAATCCAAACCAACTCCACCAACGATCAGCTCTAGCAGACTTGCAGAGAACTTCGTCAGGAGCGTCGTGGTGGCTTCAGATAATTGATCGGGCGTGAAATAGGGCCGGAATCGAAAATAGAAAGAGGGAGGGACGTTTTTAGAGAGAGAAAGAATCCTTTGCGCCAAAGTTCTGCTTAAAAGTCTAGGTTTTCACTATTTATAGGGTAGGATTCGTCGACGAGACACATCACCTCGTCGACGAGTCCTTTAATAATTTCTTCGATGAATTTCCTCCTTCGCCGACTAATTTAAGACTGTCCCAAAAACCTCTTTCGATATTTTCTCGTCGATGAAACCTTTGCTCGTCGACGAGCTTCTCTTATATCCTCATCGACTAATCTCCTATGTTTGTCGACGAGATGCTGAAAATTCTTCGGGTTATTACAGGTAATGACTCCAAATCTTCAATGCATGTACTACTACAGCCAATTCAAGATCGTGGGTAGGGTAGTTCTTTTCATACTCTTTCAACTGCCTAGAAGCATATGCTACCACCCTACCATGCTGCATCAATAAACAGCCAAGTCCCTTCAAGGACGTATCACTGTAGATAACATAACCCTCACCCCCTGACGGGATGATCAACACTGGTGTCGTAACAAGCTTTTGCTTCAATTCCTAGAAGATCTGCTCGCAACTGTCATCCCATTCAAATATGATATTCTTCCTAGTTAGTTGCGTCAAAGACCCTGATAACGTTGAGAATCCCTCAACAAAATGACGATAATAACATGCCTGCCCCAAGAAACTCCTGATCTCCTGGATGTTCCTCGGTCTAGCCCAATTCACTACCGCATCAATTTTACTAGGATCCACAGAAATTCCATCCCCTGAGATGACATGCCCAAAAACACAACCTTCTCGAACCAAAATTCACATTTGTTAAACTTGGCATACAACTTCTTTTCCCTGAGCGTCTGTAAAATCTGTCTCAAATGTGTCTCATGCTCCTCATAACTCCTCGAATAGACTAGTACATCATCAATAAAAATAACAACAAATTGGTCTAAATATTGGTGGAAGATTATATTCATCAAATTCATGAATATTGCAGAGCATTCGTTTGACCAAAAGGCATAACAAGAAACTCATAATGCCCATACCTAGTTCTAAAGGCTATCTTCGAGACTTCTTTCGCCCTAACCTTCACTTGATGAGAACCTGATTTGAGATCAATCTTAGAATACACCCGTGTACCCTAGAGCTAGTCAAATAAATCATCTATACGGGGTAGAGGATACTTGTTCTTAATTGTCACCTTATTAATTTCCCTATATTCTATACACATCCTCATGGACCCATCTTTCTTCTTCACCAATAACACTGGAGCTCCTCACGGAGATACACTAGATCGTATAAATCCCTTATCAAGCAAATCTTGCAACTAATTTTTAATTTTGCCAACTCCACTAGCGCCATTCAGTAAGGTGCTTTAGAGATCGGCATTGTACCTGGAAGCAAATCAATATGAAAATCTACCTCACTATCAGGTGGCAAGCCTGGTAGCTCATCCAAAAAAACATTTGTAAACTATTTTACAACTGATATACTAGTGAGCTTCAATTCCTTCCCTGACATTTCCTTCACAAAGGCCACGAATCCTTGACAACCACTTAGGAGCACTCTCCTCACATGTATAACTAAAACTAAATGAGGTGGAGATTGCACTCGCGACCCTATAAACCTGAATTCTGGTCTTCCCAGAGGTTTGAATATCACTTCTCTTGAACGGCGGTCTATACTAGCAAAGTTAGCTGTTAGCCAATCCATGTCAAATATTACATCAAAGCTATGCATGTCTAGCACTATCAAATCAGCAGATAAGACTTTCCCCTGGATATCCACTAGACAACCCCAGAACACCCTACTACACCTCACTATTGACCTCGTTAGTGTGGTTACTAACAGTTCAGTGTCTAACTACTGTGTTTCTGCCCCACACAATTTAATACACCCCATAGACACGAACGAGTGTGTGGCCCCTGAATCAAACAATGCAATTGTAATGCCCGAACCTAAGTCTACCCGGGAGCACTGCATCTCTCCTCCTCCACCTGGACCAGACAACAGGGGGCGGGCCTTATCGGACTAATGACTGGCCCCACAAACCAACATATGTCCTTTTCATGTGTGTTTTTGTCCTCACTCACACCCTTCCTGAGAAAACTTTCCAGGTGGTCACCCATCCCAAGATTGCTCCAAGCTAAGCACGCTTAACTATGGAGTTTTTATGGGAAAGATCCTGAAAAGAAAGGTGCACCTTGTTGATATGGGTAGTAACATCTAATCTTTTTAAGTCTTTTCATCCATAGGGTATCACATTCTCCCCCACTTATAGAACATAACGTCCTCGTTATGAACCCACATTTCTAAACCTAGGCGATGTGAATCTAATCACACTTCCGACTGGGTGTTGGCTCTGATACCATTTGTAACGCCCCAACCTAGGTCTGCCAGGGAGCACTGCATCTCTCCTCTTCCACCTGAACCAGACAATAAGGGGACAAGCCTTATCGGACTAATGATTGGCCTCACAAACCAACACATGTCCTTTTCAATGTGTTTTTGTCCTCACTCACACACTTCCTGAGAAAACTTTCTAGGTGGTCACCCATCCCAAGATTGCTCCAAACTAAGAACGCTTAATTATGGAGTTCTTATGGGAATGCTCCTGAAAAGAAAGGTGCACCTTATTGATATAGGTAGTAACATCTAATCTTTTTAAGTCTTTTCAGCCATGGGGTATCACATTATATATATATATAAGTTAAAGTATAAGTTAATTTATATATATATATATATATATATATAAAAGTTAAGTTAAAGTAAGTAAGTAAAAAAAAAAAAAAGATAAAAGAAGATTAAAGAAGCCTGAAGTCCAAAAGCCTGCGTCTCTTCCTCTCTCCAAACTTTCTTCTTCTTTCAGTCTGTCTCCTTCCACTCCTCTGTCTCCGCCTCTCTCTCTCCCCCTCATTTCTTGGTGAATATTCGACCAATCGGGAAACGGAAGGTGTCGTTGGATTCCCAACTTCACCACCGACATTTCTACTGGAACAGATTTGTGGTGGGAGTGGCATAGGCACCATTCCTAGGGTAAAGTAACTTTTCCCTAATTTCTCAATTTCTGGTTAAATCTCCTGTTAAATCGACGATCATGCACCACCACCGGGTTCTAATTGTCGATGTCGTCATTTTGGCGTAGGTAATTTTTCATTGAGGTTTTCTAGGTCCTACTCCAAAGCGATATATTTATTTAAGGGTAAACTATTGGCTAAATTTTGACAATTTGGCTAAATTTAAGGGTATATTTATTTATTTAGAATTTATGGCCCTAGGACATATTAAAATAATATTTTATTTATGGTTAATTTAATAGAATTATGACTTTTGATTCAGGGTTCGGGTGAGCGCCGCAAGTATTTTTCGGAGTTCCTGTTGGCATAGTTTAAGAAATTAGGTCAGGGGAAAAATATATATTAAACCAGAATTTTTATGAATTTAATGGAAAAATAAATTGTATTATATGTACATGTATATGTTTCGGTATGGGTAAAATGCCAGCCGTTTAAATCATATTTTTTTCAAGTTTAGGGCTGTTTATTAGATATGTATATGTGAAAATGAACGAATGAAAGTGGAAAGAATTTTATAATGAATTAAATAAGAAATGAAATGTATTTTGAGCATATAAATGTTAAATGCGGGTTGACTTATTTTATGAGAAATATGTATGAATTTTACTACTAAATTGTGTGGCATGAGAATTTGTGCAAATTATATGTTAAATGTATGAGATGCAGGTTAAGTAAGTAAGACATTATGAATAAAATGTGACATGGACTATGTTGCTTGTGTGTGTTAATGCAACCATGTAAACAGCTGAAAGATGCTGATTAAATGTACGACAGTTGAAAGCCGGGTTAGTAGATCTAGCTCATTTCTATGTGGACTAACTGTTAGCAGATTCTAGCGCAATTCTATGTGGACTAACTGATGACGGCTAAAGAGCGATTGTTGTACAAATGAATGAAATGAAAATGTTATGAAATGAAATGACAAGGAATGACAATACAATGAAATGAAATATGAAACGTGAATGATACAAATGGGAAAGAGTCACTTAAAGTGAAACGCAGGAAATGTTAAGTTATGAACATGAAAGAATGTAAATGATTGAATAACGATGGAAATAATGATGTATTATGATATTAGAAGTATCTATGTACGTAGAATATGATGTGATTAGGTGAGGCATACTCTTCGCCTGAGGGTTTGCTGAGTAAGGTGAGTGCACTAATAGCTACAGATGTGGCAGTAGCCGCATAACGTACTAGGGCAGAGGGAACCTACTTATATGGACGGATAGATTTCCCTATCCTTAAGGTCTTCGCCGATGAACTTTTGTATGAACTATATGAGTATGAGATTAATTTATCACTTGAGGGCTTACTAAGTAAGGTGAGTGCCCTGGTATGCTTTAGCTGCAACCTTTGGGTTGCCTAAATATCATAGCAGAGGGGTGCTACTTGTATGGGCTGGTAATCACCCCTATCCTCAGGTAATCTCGTGGGTTAAACATTTGCATATGTTTGATTAGGTTCAGGAAATGATTTCAGAAATTATGTTAATGATTTTCAAATGTTAAATAATATGTCATATATAAACTCATATTGGTCACACACTGTTTTAATATATTGTTTCTTCCCTTACTGAGATGTGTCTCCCTCGAATATGAATTCATCTTTTTCAGGATTTCTTCGAGATCGAGCTTAGAGAGCTCGAGGTTTTTATAGCATTATTGGGAGATATAAGAAAAAGGGTATAAACATTTTAATGATGTTTTTGGAGAATGTAAACATTTAAGTTTTATGTCTTTATGTTTTAAGGCTATTGAGTAAGGAATGATTGTGAAAATACTGAATTGTTTTGAGAGTTATGTAGATTTATGGAAATGCAAGTGATGGATAATTTATTATGGTTGGTAGTTAGAATTAGTAAACTCTGGTATTATGTTATATGGAGATTATGATGTATGTTTTCCGCTGCGTATATTATAGATTATGATCTATCAAGATATTATCAGGTATAACGCGCCGGACCTGGGTTTAGGGGTTTGGGGCGTTACAGCAATAACTCTAAATGAAAGCATGCTAACCATACCTGTCACCATGTCGCCAACTGTCTCAACATCACCAGGCGCCAAGGTATAAATTCTCGTTGGAGCCATATTCCTTTGCTGACCTCCATGAGACGCCTGATAGCCTCCCTGAGCGGGTCTAGGAGCGTGAGCAGCTCCAATCTAAGCCTGGAAATCCCTTATCATATGCCCTGACTCCCCATATCAGCAGCATATACCTCGCCTGACATGACACTCTCCCGGGTGTCTCTTCCCACAAGTCGAACAAGCTAGAAAAGACTGCATACCTTGAAACCCACGATTCCCTAACTCCTGCCTCTGATCCCTATAGTAGCCACCTCTCTTCCACGAACCTCGACTGGACCCCTTCTGGGAATCAGAAGGCGTGGATCTCTCTCTGTTTCTACTCCTCAGCCACCAAACGCTCCCTGGCTTCTGCCATAGTTACCTTATCTACCAGCTCGGAAAAATCTTGCAATTTCAGTATCGACACTTGCTTATATAATTCTCTCCTCAAACCTCTTTCAAACGTCTTACCTTCTTCATATCTTCTGGAATAATGTATGGGGTGAAGAGAGATAACTCAATAAACCTCGCCACGTACTATTGCACTGTCTATGGTCCCTGCTTCAGGTTTGGGAACTCCTCTATCTTGGCTTATCTGGACCAGGGTGAAAAGTATCGCTCAAAAAATACTTCCTTAAACCGATCCCATGTCATCTCTATATGCACTGTCCTCTTTTGCTCCAAAAGTTTCACTGTCATCCACCATCTTTCGGTCTCTCTAGTCAGTTTATATGTATCGAATAGCACCCTCTGCTCCTCAGTACACTGTAGTACTGCAAACACTTTTTTAATCTCCTGCATCTAGTTTTCAGTGACTATAGGATCAGTTCCTCCTAAAAAAGTCGGAGGATTCATCTTAATAAAATTCTCAATCGAACTACCATGGCCTACATACGGACCACCCTACTCTCTGGAGTTCCTAGAAATTTCAGTCATAACTTGCTGAGTCAAGCTGCGCAGTACTGCATCTGAATCGCCACCCGTAGCACCTGAGGGCCAAGCACCCTCATTACCACTAGCATGGGCACTACTACCTCTAGAGTCCATCCTGAAAAGACAATAAACTTAGCTTAGGACCCTATCACCATAACATATCATCTAACTAGTATATTATATCCTTAACTAATTCATCACCCCCGATCTTAATTCAAGGTTCAATCCTGTAACCTAGATACCCAACCCGACAATAGTTTATCATAGCTTTCTTGAAATCGTCATCCCAAGAAAGACACAAAAACCATTATGGAAGTCCTGCATCTAGACTACGAAACCAGACCTTAAATTCCCTTATCATAAACTCTGGTATTGTTACCGCTACATTCTAGAGTCTACAGAACCTAGCATCCTAGGCTCTGATACCAAACTGTAACAACCTGATTAATTCACTACATTAAATACCCTAACACCATTAACTTATAACATAACAAAAGTCAACCTGAACCCGTGGGTAAGAGGGACACACCTGTCATACACAGGGGGCACCTAAACAGTAGTAAATATAAATTTCATTCACCCAACCATAGAATACAATACCAGAGTTACTTACATTCCACCATATTACTGTATATGTATATATACAACCCTCAAAAACACCAAAAAATAAAACTAAGATCTTACATCAAAAACCTACTAACCCTACTTCAAAACTCACCCCTCTAGCAGGGTAGAACAATTGCCTCAACGGCGTGGAGCTCAGTTCACTTGCCATTCTGGGTTCCCTGAAATGGTTTAAGCTGGGGTGAGACACCTCTCAGTGAAGGAAATAAACTAAATACAGTTTTGTGGCAACATGAATATTTGCGTGCTATAATAAATATACAGTACATATTACATGCCTGAAAACACTGATAGTACTATAACTGAATAATCATACATTTCGTAGTTATATTGAGTCATACTATATCTCAATGTTCATAAAATCATTTGTTATAAATAGTAATACTGAAATATACTCGGGATGAATAGCTAGTTGATGTCATGTATTACCCCCCACGATGGGTTGTGCAGCCCGAAGGCGAGACCCAACAATGGCTAGCTGACCACTGTCGAGTAAAAAATATATGTAAGTACGATGAGCCCGCCATAGCTTGGTCCAGACTACCAGGTGGACGTCTACAATTCTACACTGAAAGCCACATCGACTATCCATCTCTCACCCCCTCTATTGGTAGGGGTAGTTAGCACAAGTTTGAACTGAACTGAACTGAACTGTATAGCTACGATACCGTGCTCCTGAAAACTGATCTGAACTATCATACGGGTTTTGATATCATAAAGTACATAATCGTATATTGTTATAACATAAATAAATTGATAACATTTTCTGAATTCTGTCATAACATAAATAATCACAGCCTTGCGTCGGATAACATACATAACTACGGCCTTACACTGGCTAGCAATCACAGCCTTGCGTCGAACATATCATAAATACTGAACTGAGCATATGTATTGTTTATCATATATTCTGAAACCATAATTTCCTGTTTTATCATGTTATTCCTGAAAATAACTATAAACATGTTTTTTTTCTGTAAAACTGACTTAACATAATACAATATACGTGAAATAATATTCATGCCACACAAACTAAAAAAAACATGAAAGCTATTCTTAAATTACATTTTCTGACATTTTACACTAAAAACATATTCCTGTGTAACAGTAGTATTTTCCCAAATATATATATTTTTCCAAATATACTTATACATAATACATGTTTTTTGAAAATTAATCTGCTATTAATTAATAATAATTTTCATGAAAAATTACTACTTTAGTTTACTCTCTTACCTAACTACTGGAAAGCCCCTAAAATGACTAGTCCTGCACTCGTAGGGTTCCCCGTTCAACACCCTAAAAACAACATTGCCCTGAACAAAACTTCAGTATTTCTTCGAGTGCTACATTTTCTACAATTATTGGAATGCCAAATACTCAATAAACCTTACCTTGAACATGGGATGGAGTCCAAGTTAGCCCCAACAACAATCTACTCCAGGAGACTTGAAGAGAACTTCCCTAGGAGTAGCGTGGCGGCTTCAGATCGTTGATCCGACGAATAATTGGGCCAAAAACCTGGAGAGAAGGCAGAGGGGACGAATAGGGGAGAGAAAATTTGATTTGCTTGAAAAATCTGTGCTAAAATCCGAGTTTAGGGCTATTTATACACTTGCCCTCTTTGACGAGACACTTCACTTCGTCGATGAGGACATGAAGGGAGTTCATCGATAAATGCTTATTCCTCGTCGACAAAATTCAGAGATGAAAAATAGCCCCTTGGTAACTTATTGTCGACGAGATGCGTGCCCACGTCGACAATCCCATCAAGCGTGTTCGTCGACGAGACCCCTATTGAATTCCAATTATAGTTTCTTTTCTCTCCTCCTCCTATTATTTAATTAATATAATTCATCGGGTCTCTACATTATCAATCTTCAAAGTCGGCAGAACTGCAAAACTTAACAAACCTAGGCTCTGATACCACCTGTAACGACCTCGACCCACCCCGTGGCCCGGGGTGCTACTCTAGTGACATCTATGTACTTGATACCTTATTCATCAAATATAAAACACATATACGCAGTGAAAATAAAATAAAAATTTCTAAAATTACATTACTAGAGTTCTAACTATCTTTATACACAAATATATCCATTTTCACATAATTACAACCAATAAAATTCCACAAAAATAAACTCTCTATCCATACCCACTAGCTACATAAATTTACCTCACTAGCTCGGCTCCTCTAGCCTACTAGACCCGATCTCTAGGGTTTCCTAAAAAGATGGTTTGTAAAATAGAGGTGAGGCACAACCCAGTAAAGGAAAAACTAAGTTAATGTCAGCGTGTGGTCAACATACGTTTAGTGTATAGAAAAATACCAGTTCATTAAGTAAATAAACAAATTTATGAAAACATTCTTATTTTACACTCACACACACATTTAACCGAAGATAGGGAAGATTACCCACCCATACAAGTAGTTTTCCTCTGTTCTAATACCATTACTGCTATTAGGGCACTCACCTTTCTCAACAAGCCCTCAAAATTATCTTATTAATTATTCGTATTCACATAAATTAATAGATATGCATATAAGACAATCTTTGTGACAAACACACCATTTACTTCCCCTATGGCACAGGTTGTGCGGCCCGAAGGCTGGACTAAGCCTGAGTGATCAGCCCAAACAAAGTAAAAAAAAAAAACATCCTCTGCAAACACATCTGCAGGCATCCACAGCAAAGTTGTAGGTCCGACGCCCTTACTTCAACCTCACGTAGGCAGGCGGTTGGACCCCCTACACTTCTATCCATGCCAGAATAGTGTGGGTGCACATGGTCTAACTAGCAACGGTATCATGCTCACAATACATTGGTCCCTAGGGTTCCTAAAGCATATCATGCAATTTAGATAATAGAAATCACCATTTAAAATATCAATTCACATATATTTCCTATTATTCCAAAAACCTAGCCCTCAGCCACAAATACAATCCGACTCACGGTCCTTTAAACAAAATCCCGGCCCTCAATCGTCATAACAAATTCCTGCATTATTCACAAGCAGTTCTAGTATTTTTCACAACAATTTCACTATTTCACAAACAGTTCCAGTATTTCGCAAACAGTCTCAAATCCAGTTAAATAATAAATCCTACCAAATAATCATCGGCCACACGATTTTAACATTTAAACATAATCATATAAACAACCAAACTCTCCATCGTTCGTTTC
This sequence comes from Malania oleifera, assembly GCF_029873635.1. Taxonomy (NCBI): domain Eukaryota; kingdom Viridiplantae; phylum Streptophyta; class Magnoliopsida; order Santalales; family Ximeniaceae; genus Malania; species Malania oleifera. Next base: position 3,225,742 of record NC_080425.1, read on the forward strand.
TATTCAAAATACCATACCATATATCCTAAGTTTGTAAAATTCATTTCAAACGGTTGATTTTCGAAATAACCTTTAAATTCTCAAATAAATAAATAAATAAATATTAATTTAATTTGGTTCAAATTAAATAAAATTCCTGACTTAACTTAATCCCCTTACCTGATTCCTAAGAAGCCTGATAAAACCCCGGCCTACGCCCTACGGCGTTCGAAACTCTTGAACCTGAAATTCAAACTTAACCACATTATTCATCACAATTCCTAGAGTAACCTTCCCTAAAATCCCCCTAGGTTCTGAATACCCTAAATAGCCTATAAAAATCCTAAATTATTAAACTTACCACGATTAGGATTGGTACTTCGGAGCTCCAATTCGAAAACTCGCTCCAATTAGATTGTAAAGAATCTCCCCACAAATCTCCTGGTAATTTTCGTTCGTTAATTAGGCTTAAAATTTAAGAAAAATTGAGGTAAGAGTGAAATTTGGTCTTACCCCAAGAGATATGCTTACGCCACTCCTATGACAAATCAGCTCTAATAGGATTTTCGGTGGCGGTGATAAGAATCCAACCGTATCTTCGGATTTTCGACCGGCCAAATATTGGAGACAAGATTGAGGTGAGTGGGAGAGAGGGGACGAAGGAGAAGTGGGGGGGGTGCCTCTGCTTTCTTCCTCCTGAAAAAAATGAATTCCTTCCTGAAGCGAAGGTTATATATATAATATATATTTTATTATAATATTAGATTATTATTGTATTATATTATTTGACTAATAATTATTATTATTTAAAATTAAAAATTAATTAATTTTAATTTTAATTTTATTTTATTTTATTTTTTAGGATCACAAACACAATTGAGATTAGTGGTAAGTTTGCTGATGGATAATAAATTAAATTTAAATGAAGGCACATAAAGAACATTAGAAAGAAAGAAATTAGGAGAAAAACGTATAGTGTCAGTATGAGTAACAGAAACAATGTCACCATTTGGAAGTTAATGGGACATGGTTGATTAAGAAGTGTTCTATTAGCAAGAGAAGACAAATTGGAAGTCATATAATTGGAGGCACCTGAATCAACAATCCATTCGATATTAGAAAAGGAAGTAGAATGACAAGAAGTAAGGTTACCAGCAAAATTGGCAGAGGTGGTGCTCGAGGGCGATAAAAGATCCAAGAGTTGATGGTATTGTTCGCTAGTGAGATCAGGGACAGCAATCTCAGAAGAAGTTGAAGAACCTGTGACAGTATTGGCAGCCATTGAAGAACCAGATGTGATGTTGGACATAATGTCATATCAATTCAGATGAATCAAACTGCCGAATCAGGTCAGATCCGATCTCTATGATGGCCAAAAAAAATTTAAACTTTTGAATTGATAATCTCACTGTAAGAATCGAAAGGCAAATTCAGCGATTGCTTAATATGAGATTGCCGGAGAACATATACGACGCCAGAGAATGAACGGTGCACTGGGATGAGACCGGAGAAGGCAAGTCTGGTCAGAGACTACCCAGAGGTCACTGGAGAGACAGAGAGCACGCCGGAAAGGATAACAGAGCTTTGGAGAAACTGTTATGAGCAACGGCAATACTGGAGAAAATTAGTCGAGAGAGACGGACGCTAGAAAAGATGAAGTTGGGACAACGGGAGGGACCTGCAACCCAAAACGATGGAAGACACCATCCGAGACGACGAGAAAAACTAAGAACCAGATGTGCAGCGAGGCCGGAAACTAAAGAGACCACGGGAGACAGCCGGAGACGAATTGTAGGGAAGCATTATTTGAAGAAGCACAATGACAACGTCAGTGCAAGGAGGAACGACCATGATGACGGCGATGAGGTTCGAACGCCGAACGACGTCTGCAGGGAACGATGACGTCTGCAGAGGAGGAAGAACATCGAACAAAGACTGAACCCCGAACTAAGAAGAGATCGCTAGAGTAGACGACTGAAACGAAGCGGAGATGTCGTCGAAGAAGGCAACCTGAGACTTCTGTGAGCACCAAAGGCGACGACGGCTGAAACACTACCGAAGAAGACGGGAGAAGCATGGACTGCTGCTTGGCTGAACTGAGAGAGAGAGAGAGAGAGAGAGATTGCTACTGAGAACTAAAAAAACACCGACAAAGCTATGACTGAGACTGAGACGACGCCGGAACGGAGAAGAACTAGAGAAGCTGAAGGTGATCAGAGTGTCAGTGTGCTCGCTGATTCGGTGAAGACGATGACAACGAGAGGGATGTCTGTCGCCAAACAGAAGCCGGTTGCGTGTGCAACAACGTGTTCCTATTGCGTGTGTTCAGAAATAGGGGGCGACGACAACAAAGGTTAGGGGAAAAAAATAGGTTTTGCTATGATACCATGTTAAAATTGAATAAGGGGATTTTTCTATATTTCATTATTCAACAATACAAGGGTATATTTATACATGAGTCAAGGATCCCAAATTATTCCTAACAATAAATGAAAAATGGAAAGCGTACATGTATCTCTAATAGAAGAAAAAGGGACTGGAACATCATATGAAAAAAATCCCGTTCCTTACTCAAAATGGAGCTGGAGATTCAGGTTAGATTTCACTATAAATGTACTTTCTATTGTTCTTACATTTACTTGTGATGTACTGATAGTTTGATTAGATGTGATTTTGCTAGGAAGGCTCTTTAGTCTGGCCTTTTTTATTGTATTGCATTGCATCTGTGATGGGGGCTCAGTATTCCCCTTTTAGCCTGCGAATGCCCATTGTGTATATACACTTGATTAATATATTTACCTTTACTGATAAAAAAAAAAGTGCCGGATTGCTTCAGAATCTTAGGCGTTTTGGATTTCAATATTCATTGTTACACAATCTTACAAGGCAATAAAATATCCAGTTGGAAGAAAGCACGTCTGATTTCGTACCTCTATATTTTAGTTATTTTCTTTGATTCTTCTCCCAAATTACTCCATAATTAAACCAACACCTTCAAGTGGAAGTATAACAACAATACTACAAAATTTCCCCTTGTATGAATTAAATTAATCAATGTACAACTAGTTAGTTTCTAGGTTCAATCGGGACTCAACAGCTCAAACACATGACTTGTGGGTTCAAAATTATTTTGTTTTGTGAAAAAGACACAAGATTGGTGGTATTTGTGTGTATATTTTCACTGGAGCAGGTGGCCATGTCGCCTTTGACGAAGGTGGCGGTGGAGAATTTTACGTAGTGGTGGCGATCAGCGAAAAATAGGGCCTTGGGGAAGTGGCAACTGAAGCGAAATAGGGCAAGAAAGACGGTGACCATCTGTGGCTGTCATCAGAGTAGGTGGTGGCAATCGAGGACGACACTTGCCAGATGAGGATTGCCGAAGCTGGTGGGCGGGAGGGAGGGAGTTGGACAGTCACAGGGTGCGTGGAGAGAGAGAGAGAGAGAGAGAGAGAGAGAGAGAGAGAGATTAATAGGGTTTAAGAAATTAAATGAAAACAATTAAGAGGGTTTAAGAAATTAAATGAAAAAAATGAAGTGGATTATGTGGTATGGAGTGAGTTGTTATACTTAAATAAGTCCTAATTGAGCTGCTCACAAGCCCAAATTGAGCCACTCACGAGCCAAAACATTCAGGCTCGCTCACTTATCAAACGGATAATAAAATCTAAATCGAAAATTACTCGTTTACATAATGAACAAGTCTGAAGAAGCTTTTATCAGTTCAAACTTTTGAACCACTCGTGAGCAACTTGAATCGCTTGTAGCCCAAAAGATAGGAAGATCTAGGGTTTAAGATGCATTCCTTCTAATTTTAATAGGGGAGGGACGTATTTCTTGGTGCACAACATGAAGAGGTCAACCCAAAATGGAAGAAGCCCATGGACTCATAGAAACCACCCCGCCTGGGTCAACAGACCAATGAATGCTATGTTTTGTTGAGCCCACTGAATTGAAATCAGTCAAATCCGGTCAACGTAGCCCTCCTATGGGCTAATAAACTGGAATTAGGATCAAACCCACTTCTCTATTTTTTTATTTTTTAAAATACTTAAAGGTACTAGCAGTAACATACATGCCCAATTCCCATTTTGGGTAGATGTTTTGACCAGACATATGACATGATTAATTTTCTTTTATATAAATTTAAAATTTTTTTATTTTTGTGTGTCTTGTCGGTGCAACATGGATCGGTAAATATATTTTTTCAATGCATATTTTTCAAACTCCATACCGGTCTCTTTGTCATCTTTGTTAGTCTCTCTGCTCCCTAACTTAAAAGCTTCCATTCGTAATCAAACCAAAACATAGTCAAATCTAAATATTTAGAATATTTATATTTATGCCCATATACAGCTTTCTAAAATCTTTAGCAAAAAAATTAAGTGTCAACTAATCTATCGGAATAATAGACCAGCTCTATTACCCTTCTCTACTTAAATATCAAGTTTATCTCAAATGTAAAGTTATAATGGCCTAAAATCGAATCTTGATATTTTAACTAAGAGAATCTTGAGTTTACCCCAAGACTCAAATGGAAAATACTTTAATTATTATCTTAAAGGATATTTTTAAACCAGGAGATCATAGATTTTAAAGATTATACTAAGTCGTTGTCTAGTTAGGCCATTTTAAGATATACATGTTTGGGTAACCTTTGGTCGAACAAGTAGAAATATCGAAATTCTTGAGTATTGTCATGTTAACAGCTAAGGCTTAAGCATTATCTCACCCTCTCACATGACATGTAATTAACTGTGCAATATTTTTTGAATCATCTTAATTTTGAATTATTTTAGAAATAGTGAACATGAGATTGCCCTTCGTCTCATAAATTGGCAAAAGAGTTTCATTCGACTGACTTCACCTAATGCAACTAAAAACATAATATTTTTAAAGATGATCATATGTAGCCATTAAAGTACGTCACATTTTCTAAACTATGCACAATTAATAAATCACTTAGTTCATAGGTTCAAGTCCTCCCGAAATGCTCAAAATATAAATTAATTGGACGGTCTATCACCAAATATAATAATAATTAATTATCTGTTTTTCCATTGAAATGAACCAGCTTGTGTGTAATAGAATTACTTACATTGCACCTCAAAATTAAAGACCCACAAAGTGGTTATTCAATCATTACAACTCCCAAAGTTCTATTAGCTGAAAAGTTCTGACTAAGCAGATAATTTATTCATCATACTATTTCTCACACTAACCAAATATTACACAACCCAAAATCTCTCTCTCTCTCTCTCTCTCTCTCTCTCACACACACACACACACACACACATGCACCTTCTATATAACACAAAGCACACATACCCTCACGCATTCACTTAAAGAACATGAGTAATTACTAACAAGAACAGTAGATGGAATTAGTAAAGTTGAATGGAGGAGTCATAAGAAGCCCCAGCCTTCCAGTCAGCAGGGATGACACCATTCTTCAGCTGCACCACCTTTAGGCCTGCACTGCTACTCACTTGGATCCTCACATTAAGGCTCCCCTTGGGTGGGTTTGGCATGTCCCACACTGCCCCATAGGCCCTCCTCATGCCCCTCCATTGCCCACAATCAGCCTGCATATAAGCACATGCATAATATTAGTAGCAAGTTGTAACTCATATTCAAAATGACAATTTACTTATAGTCTGTAAATAAGCGCAGCGCAAAGGAGTAGCGTCAAGTAAAAACAAAAACAAAAAACATATATCCAAGATATACCTGCCATATCTCCACAGCTGTGACATCGTTTAGGCCAGCTTGGTAAAGGAAAACAATGGCCAGGTAGTCGGGGAACCTGCTGTTCTCGTGGACCTTAACCATGAGATTGGAGTTCGCGAAGAAACCGCATGGGATCCGTCGGAATTCTACGTCGACCACCCCGTATGCCACCACCTGCAGTGCTGCGTTCGGGAAAGCCATGTTGGTATAAGCACGAGGGCTGAGGATGAAGTCTGTGCGGTCTCCTTCACCGTAGTCCGTCGCCACCACGTTCACCCCATCCTCCTTGCAGAGTTGCGGTATCTTGCACTTGACCTAGTTCATAAGGAGCATGTAATTCAATATACATAGGTAAAAAAATACATACTTCCCATATGGCCATAATTATGGAATTTATATAAGTGGGCAAAACGATAATGTATGTATTAAGCACATACAAATATAAATATATACACGAACACGCACACGCACACGCACAACACGTACCTGATAGCAAGCACTGCAACCAGTTCCATTTCTATAAAGCCTAGAGACTCCGGCCACATTGCCGTTGTTGATTGTTCTTCCATGCTCACCGAACCCACATGCACCGCCTGATTAGTTATTCAACATTGGTTCAAGTATTAGTTAGCTTATTTTCTTCTTAGAAAAATCTTATTTATCAAGCTAAAAGTGTCACTAAAATTCATATTATGTATGTATGTATGTGTCAATATGTGTATATGTACCATGCACCATATTTAGGAAGGGATATTAGTAATGATGAGATATAAAACATACTTGGAGTCCCTAAGCAATCGGGGCTTCCATAATAAGTAGCTCTGGAGGAGATGAAAGCGTCTTGACAGTTGCAGAGCATAGGAAAGAGCACCATGGCCCAAAAAACATAGTAAGAGAAACTAAACTCCATCTATAGTCAATCCAAGATTCAACAAGAACACTAAGTAGGTAAAGCCCAAAAAGAGTGATCAGCTAGAGAGGAAGTGAGGTTGAATATGAATGAGGTGAGAAATTGAAGCCCATATTTATAGAGTAGGTCATGAGGGTAGGTAGGCGGGGGAATGTATAGAATTGCCACCTTGTACTTCCACTAATCAAAGGTACGTCATACATATCCCCAACTGGGGGATAGGATTAGAGTGGGTATGTGTCCAAACAGACGCCGTTCTTGACTTAGGCCGTGTTTGGTTGTTGCGCACTCAGCGCATGCCCCATGGGTCAAATAAGGTCAAGGCAACTGAGATGCAGCAGCAGCAGCAGCAGCCCTCGTCTCAGTGGGAATAATCTGCAAATCCTAATTAATTAATTAATTAATTAGGACCAAAGCCAAAACCCACTTTCTTCCTCAAGATTTTCATTAATTCATAAAAAGACACGTTCCATGTCGGCAGCTAACCTGAGGAAAAGCCTTAATTAATTAACTAGGACCAAAGCCAAAACCCACTTTCTTCCTTAAGATTTTCATTAATTCATAAAAAACACGTTCCATGTCAGCATATACTGTTGCTGACAATGATGCCAAGCTGAGGAAAAGCCATTTTTAACACCGGTATTAGAGTCAGGTTAGAAGGTGTTAGACAAATTTTTTCCTAACCTCGATTGGGTCGTATCATCGTGTAATTTGACTGTCTACAAAGATTTTGGTTTTGCTCATAACGATCAAATTATTTCTGGTCTTATTTTTACTTTTCTAATCATTCTAGATACACTTTTTGAAAGCCTCACGTTGACTTCCCTCACATTTAATAACTTATCATCAGTCCCTTCCACAATCGATCTGGGATAACTTCAACAATCTCCCCCTCACACATCAGGTTTCAAATCGGCTATAACATATTTAGATCATTTACCCAAATAACGATGTATTTTAATTTCGTAAATTCTATATAAGTTCGTAATAATCACGACTATATGAAGAACAACAATGGACACATAGTTACCTTAGCTAAAAATTTTGAGTGACTGCGTGTAGAGTCAGCTTGGTAATCGTTCGATCGCCTAATCCCTAATCGGATGGTTTTCGGTTGGATGGGATGATGAGTCTGGCTGCAGAGAATCCAAGCCCAGGAGAGACGTGGCTGCTCGAAGTAATAGGAGTCATCGTTGGGTGGGTAGGTGACCCCCATCCAATTTGGTGTTTCCATAGCATGCTACTTCATATGACTTCATACCAAACACTCCACAAAAAATTGCCTTTTTTTTTCTAATTTTTATTTTATGTTTGCCTATTTAGTGAATTAATTTATTGGGGTGCCACTTAATTTATCAACATATGAATTCTTAAGTAAGTGAATTTTGTTTGAGTAATGAACGAGGATTTTTCATTAACGTTTGAATGTCTGCTTAGTAGTCTTTAATGGAACGAGCAAATTTTTCAATGCTCATTCATCTTATAATAGTCTACACGTTTCAAGAATTCTAAGGAAAATTTGTGTTAAATGTGTGATATGCTCGGGCATACTAGGAAGAGAAATACTAAGAAATGGTTTCATCACGGAGGATTTGTAATCCATCAGTAGTAAGATGTCAGTAGTACTTGCACCCGTACAAGTGGCAAGTAGTGTTTAATGTGAGTCCCATAATATTTTAATGGCTCCATACTTAAATATAACATCTTGTGATTGGGGAGTTTCAAATCTTTTCAGAGGTATAATTTTTTCTAAATACTTTTCTTATTTTAATAAATAACTATCAACTAAAAATACCCAAATTTCAAGAATTTGATTGATTGTTTAAAGTATGATAGCAAGTATCAGCTGATGACTTGTGTATCAAAACAATGTGTTTAGTGTTTTTGTGAATGGATAACATTCATGAGTCATAATCACAAAGATGTTCATTGATAATGGTCTAAGTCTTATTAACAATAATTGCAACGCGCACGGAGCATTCCTTTTTCTCCTATTTGTCAAAATAATCTCTTACGTTTGATTAACGCAATTCGCTTCTTTATTTGTATTTTGATCTTTTAAATGATTAATTTATCCAATAGATGTCTCAACCCAAATATGAGATATTTTGTCTCGTAAATCTTAGCCACCGAAACAAATGTCCCCTCCGGTTCCTTATCCTTCGTCTTCACTCCGAAGCGTTTTATGGTACATTTCTTTCCCACCATCATCCCTTCAAGTACCTGTTTATCTCACCCCAAACCAAAAATGCACAAAGACAAATTGAATAATATACAAAAATCTTATAAAATTATATTATCTTACCTACCTTAGAATACTAGAGATAAGGATTCCCACAACGACAAATTTTCTCTCGTAAATTTTTATATTCCCATATCACAATCCTATGTTTTGTTCAGCCTATTCATATTCACATATTCATCTGCTGCCCCTACACAGAGATGGTGCCTGCCGCCCTAGGACCCTTGGAATTATGCCCGCACCAATTTTCCCCTCCACTAGGTTCTAAAGTTCTAGGTACTACACGCAATAAAATGGAAAACACTGTGGCGCTACAGCACATGCATATGTCCAGAGAGTCCACTTTCAAAAGCCACCGATCCAGAAGACATCTGTCATCTTTGTTATACACTTGTTAAGTAGGGGATGGAGCCAAAAGGTGAAGTAACAGAGGACATGACCACAGCACCAACCAACAATGAACAAGAGAGAGAGAGAGAGAGAGAGAGAGAGAGAGAGCAATAATGGTCAAGTGGGATTACCATTACAAGTACAGGCAATTCCTTTTCTCTTCCAGAAACTCCAGTTCCTCAAACCAAAAAAATGGGTAAAAACAGTGACTGGGTGTAGATAAGGGAACATGCAAAAGATTGGAGTGAGAGAGAGCACATAGGTGTGGACATATGAATGAAATATTCCACTAAAATGGAAAATAAAGGTAAGCATATGCAAGTTAATTGATTTACTTCCAATTTTACAGTGAAACAACAGAACCACGGGACGCACAGCATCATCCCTGCACCAATTGAGCCTTGCTCTGGAATGCTGAAATAGGCAATTCCCAAACTGGAGATTCTGGTACAAAGAAGCATTTCAACTGCGCTTGAGAAAAATCTTTTCTTCTGTTCATGGGGTTCATAATTACCTGTATTCCAAGAGGGCAGGGAACTGGTCAGTGAAAATTTGGGGTCCAAACCCTCCAAGTGACTACCTAACCAGCAATAATCCCGAGTCCATAAGGGCTGTCAAAATCTTTAAAAGTTAATACTAGAACATAAGCAGTCACAGTATCCATAGGGGTTTCCATGGAAAAAGTTATGCATCATGCCCAACTAAATACCACTTAAAATGGGGCACCAATCAACACCCATGTACAGTAAAACATTGTCATTTCAAAAACTGCACCTGAAAGCAAGTCCATAAGCAAATAATTCACAGACGATGACTTGCAAATTATCGATCCTGTATTTACCTGAACACTCGTTAGAATCACTGATTGCTGCTATGATACAGTTAAATAAGTTGTGCCTTTTTAAGATCAGAAACGACTCCTTTATCTTCAGTGCCCCTTTCATTGTAAAGCACCTACAGCATATTCAGGAAACACATTATTTAGGTAAAGCCTAAAGAGAATATTGAGAGTAACCTTATTGAAAACGTCTACCTTATCAATGATGCCATATTCAACTGCCTCACTTGGACTAAAATATTTAGGCCGGCTGATGTCTGCTTCAATCTGCTCTGAGGACTTTCCAGTATGCTTTGCCAAGAGATTAACCTTCAATAAAAAAATAAATCATGAAAACTTAGCTGTTAATTGTATATTAACTTGGGTTTTGAGGCAAGTCCAAAAAACCACACTTGTCAAAGTCTGTCAGTGAACTCCTGACTCGTCTCAGGATAATTTAACAATAAAAAGAGGGGGGGGGGGGGGGGGGGGAGCACATATCCAAAGCATATTCACTAAGCAATAAATAAAGACACAAGTACTTTACAGATTGATTTTCCTTTTCCTTTTATAGACGAAGTAGACATTTTTATTTTGTTGTTTTAATTAATTATATAGGCAAATAAGGTTAGTGAGTCACCTTATTCATTCAATTGTTCGTCCAGAGGCCATAGTAAGTGTTGTTCTTTAATGTCTGATGTCTCAAAACCAAGGCTCCCAACTCAGATTATAGACAATTGGCACTTACAAGTGGATCTTAATCGGAATGACTAACCCAAGAATTTTGGTCAAATGAAAATCAAACTCTCCCCCATGTTCACACTTACATGCTCCCCCCAAGTCACTATTTTGCACTTGATTATTTCATGGAATTTTGTGTCAAAAACATCATACATGCCACAAACTGTTAATCTAATCAAGTCATCTAAATGCACACAAAGGTTGAAAGATCTAACGTTTCTTAGATGAGCAATGATTGCCAAGCAATTTTTTGGAATTTTATCGAGGACTATGAAGTTTAAAATCAATGCACAAAATATCATTGAAAGATAAGCCGAATAAAAAACTCGATCCTAAGAGAGTAGATCTATAAAGATGGAAGTCTGAAAAAGCAAGCGAGTTTCTCCTTTTCTTTTTCCCTTCTCATCTCCACTGCCTCATAAGCAATTTCTATGCAAACATTGATTCTGCAACATCCATTCCAATTCCAAAGCCATTGGCTCCCATAATCAATTACACCTAAATTACTTCATAGCATCCAACCACTGAATCAATATAATGTCATAATTTTCAACTGGACATTGGTTTTGGGGTCAAAATTTTAAAACTTGCATTAGGGAATTCAATGTGTGCTAGATAATTTTCAATTTCTTCAGGGCAATTAATCTCTTTTGTTTAATCAACTTGATTTTTTTTTCACACATCTTTGCACCAATTTGTTTCGTGTTTTGGAGATTGCAAATGTGTTATGAATGGATGACAGCAACTGAATGGATGACAGCAACCTTATTGCCTTCAAGATAAGATCAACAGTGCATAAAACCTCCCCAACTGTGTTTTTTTCTATTTGGTGGTATTTAGTGAGCATAGACTGAAGAGAGATAACATCCAACTGGATTCTCATTAGTCCTTACCAACTCTGCCTTCACATTCTTTACTTCTTTTCTTGCAAGGTCAATATCTGTTGCTTGACCTTGAAACCTAGCGATTGGCTGTAGAAACATTGAGACAAGAAATGAAATCAACCCTCGTGAAAAAACCACGCAAGAAAGAAAAAAGCTTAAAAATTTACAATGCACCAATGGAGAGAGAACCTGCTTTATCATGATTGTCGATGAAGGCAAGGCAGACCGATTTCCCTTTGCACCCGCAGACAAAAGCAAGGCAGCTTCCCCCCAAGCATTGCCAACACAGAGGGTAAATATAGGCGGCTTAACATACCTGCAGAGTGCAAGAGAATAGCAGTGCTTCGTATGTGAATTAATATTTCATCATTCCTCCAAGTTTAAAAAATAAAAAGAAAAAATAAAATAGGAAATTTTGAAGTAAAAGGTGCACCAAAAAACTATAATGTAGGCCCATAAGAAGAAATTTAAAAATCCTCTTCCACACAACCTGCGTGATAAGAGTCAGTAGGAAAGAACCAGTTTGGATAAATATTTTTGATAATAAAAAGGAAGAAATATTAGGAAAGAGAATGTAAAAATCATAGAGGGGATACCAAATCCTCAAAAAGAAAGGAAAAAACAAAAGCAGAAATAGAAAAAGAGAGAAATAAAATAAAAATAATAACTACTTCAATCAGCCAAGAAAACCCCTTTTTAAGCCCTTCCCATCATAGTTTACCCAACATTTCAAAGTAGCTAATTCCCTCTGACCCTTCTTCACCTTAGAATTGCACTGTCAAGCCTAACTTCCTTTTTCTCCTTGATCAGACAACATAAGGCCCAAGTCAACCAACGAAGTCTGAGTTTCAAGGTTCTTCACAGAAATTTCTTGAACTGGAATAGGCAAAATTCCATCCTTCAACTTATGCTCTTCTTTAGGAACATCATCTTCAAAAATATTAATTCCATCTAACCCTTCTAAAGGAGGAGACAGCATGTAAAATAATTGCCAGAGGTGATCGGTAAAAGAATCAGAAGATCCCCATGCTGATCCCAAATTTAATCTAAAAGTAATCCCCTGTCACAATCAAAATCACTACTGTCTGCAGTATTGCCATCCGAAAAATCCTCCCATCTCTTACTATCCTTGCAATAGTAGACCTCTCACCAATTGGCTCCTCCACTGTACTTAACCCACCTTTTGAATCTTTCTTAAAGTTTTTATTTATAATTTTTTGTGATTTTAGTAGATGATTCTCGAAATTCTTCAAGATGTTACCTCATTTCAAAACCCTTCTGCATTTCCTTGTGCCAAACATACCACTTTGGATAAATCTAACTATAATTTATACAAAGTTTGGTAATCCATACAGCTCTTGAAGCTAGTTGTTGCTAACCATAGCAAAAAATTTTCGATTCCGCATTTCAACCCATGCTGAGTTGCAGTGATCAAACTAAAACGGCGTTGGACATGATCTTGTACAAAAGATTTAAGCTCCAAGATTAAGTTCTTTAATATTGAAACTAAGAGTCCCAGTCCAGGTGTATGTGCTATGTAAGGTAATATAATATAATATAATATATAACATGAAATAATATAGCTTAGAAACACTGCACTGTTTGGCTGTCTGAATTTGAAAGTGGATCAGCTTGGGACACAGGAACCTATCTTCGCATCTTACCAGCTCCTAAAAACTCATTGTCCAAAACTTGAAGAACTGCCTCCTTTTGAGTTTTGACATGCTCAGTTACAGCCCAGTTATGGACATGTCAAATGATTTCAACTTATATTTAACTCACTCCAAATGGAAAGTTACAAAATTTTTGGTGTTTGAGTTCAAGGATTATTTTGATAATTACAAAACTCAACTTGTAATGAGCTTTATCATAGATTTTAATTGTTTGATAGTTGTTTGGTTGTTAAGAAGTCCTTGTCCAAGCCAACTTGTGTACTATTCTTTGTAAGCATACTTTGTACAGGAATGTTCTTCTTTTGAAAGTTAGTTGATACTAGCACATGAGCACTTAAAATTATATGAGCCAACTTAACGCGGACAGAGCTCACCCTATGACTTGCTTCATTGTTTTGAGTTTGTTGATGTCATTGTCACTATTTAACTTGATTATCATTGTTTAAACTTAAAGACAATTTCTAGTATCCCATGCTAGCATATTTGAAGCTATTGTTATTTTGGGATATCAACGCTTTAAGATATTGGGAAAAAATTCCACATGTTTTTAGGAGGATTTGTGGACCCATGGCTATCTTATTTAATTGCAAGAGAGCTGTGTGTTATTGAAAAGGCACATGTTTGATAGCCTTTAGCTCTAAAGAAAGATATTTGAAAATTGAAATTCATATATTTAAAGAATATCTTTGAGTTAAAATGCAATGAATCTTTGTAAAATTTCCTCTTTACTTCAACCACATGAATTTAAAGCTATATGGAAAGTTTTTCATGAGCTGAACATTGGCAGATCCCTTGTTTAAGGAATGCTTGGAGCAGTTGCCTCATGCACTCTCCTCACACACTCCCCCTACGATTGGGCCAATTGGCATTTCTTAAAAACCAAAAATTGGCTACCTGTTTAACCCTTAACTATAACTTATAAAAAATGTAGAAATATAAGTAGCATTGAGAATTTAAAATGGTCTGAAGTAGTTCCCTCATGTTATCTTTCAAGAAAATGGCCAGGTGGCTCAGCCGCACGAGAGTGTATGAGAAGAGTGCTCAGAGCAACTGCTATAGCATTCCCATCCCTTTTATTTACGATAAAACATGTTCTCTTGGAAACTGAGACAAGGGAACCCTTTGTCCCCCTTCTTGTTCATTATGGTGATGGAGGTGTTTAGTCTTATGTCGAAATAGGCTACCAAAGAAAGGCTCTTTAAAGGCCTCAAAATTGGCAGAAATGGAACGTCCATGGAGGTCTCACATCCCTTGCTTGCAAATGACACCATCATTTTTTGTGAGGATGACCCTCTCCACATTCTGAATCTACAGTGTATTTTGGCAGCATTTTAGGCTGTCTCGACTTTGAAAGTAAATCTTGGAAAAAGTGAAATTATTCCAATTCTCGATAGTTCAGGAGGGCCTTTCCTTGCGGGACTTTTGGGTTGTAAGACAGGATTTTTCCCCATCAGTTACCTTGGGCTACCTGTCGGTGCCCAATTCAAAGATAAATGAGTGCAGGATTTCCATTGTTGAGAAGTTCAAAAGAAGGCTAGCATGATGGAAAAGGAATTTTTTTTTCCAAAAGGCAGCAAACTCATTCTTTGACAAATCTTCCCATTTATTTCATGTCCCTCCTCCCACTTCCGGCTTCTGTTGCCCAGAGAATTGAAGGAATTCAAAGGAGGTTCCCATGGGGAAGCTTGGGGGCGGAATTCAAGTTCCACCTTGTCATATGGGGCATGGTGAAGCAACCTATTTGTTCAGGAGATTTGTGTTTGAAGTCCCTCTACCACTCTACATTTTGAATAAAACCCTTCTTAGGAAAACATGGAGATTCATGATAGAGAAAGATCACCTTTGGCGGGGAATTATTGCCATGAAATATGGGCTAGAGCATAATGAGTGGATCTCTCGGGCTGATAGAGGGACACACAGTATAGGGTTGTGGAAATTCATCAGGAAAGGCTGCCAGGCTGGAATGACTTCTTTTCCTATATTAGATTCCAAGTGGGGAATGGGGATAACATCCATTTTTTATATGATCTGTGGTGCGACCAGGAGGCTCTTAGTGTCTTATTTCCAGCAATTTACAACTTGGCCAGCAACAAAGATGCCTGCATCAGCCAGCACCTTCAAACATCAAATCAAGGGTTTTGCTGGAGATGACATCCCCTTCCATAGAAATGTGGCAGACTGGGAACTCAATCAGCTCACTGACTTCTAGAGTAATCTTTACAACTTCCAGCACCAAAACACTCCAAATCATCCAGTTTGGATCTTGGATAAGAAGGGGGTCTTCACTGTGAGATCTTACTACAGGAGACTTTTTCCTTTGGAACCAAACAGCACTTACTCCCCTTGGACTAAGATTTGGAAGACAGCTGCCACTACAAAGGTTGTGTTTCTTACTTGGGACTTGGAAGCAACTGATGCTAAGGCCTTGACCTTGGACAATTTGCAGAGATGGGAGTTGTTCATCACCAATAGATGCCCCCTTTGCATAGCTGATGCAGAATCAGCTGAGCATGTCCTTCTTCATCACCCATGGACCAAAAAATCTTTGGAATATTGCTCTGACTCTGGTCAGATCTCTGTAAGAGGGGAGCTCTGGGCCGGGAGAGGGATTCAGAAAACAAAGGAAATGAGAAAGACTTTGTTTCTCACTCCTATTGCAATTTTTTGGTGTGTTTTGAAAAGAGAGGAACAAAAGATTGTTTAAATATTCAAGCTCACTGCTTCAGATTAGTAAAGAGCAGTGGTTTACTGCAATAACCAGCTGGCAAATTGGACTGGTAGGGAATTACTACAGGGTAATTATTGTTTTTGTGACACCCTTCAGGATGATAAGCTTTTTGTACTTCGGGCTGGCATCCCCTTGAGGCCCTTTCAATAAATTTCCTTTACTGATAAAAGAAAATCAACAACAACAACAAAAACAAAATCAAGTCTCAAGTCCCATCAGGTGGGGTCAACTATATGAATCTTTTTCCGCCAATTTATTTGATCATGCACAATTTTTTCCAACAAATTCAGGCCTATTAAATTCTTATTCACTATCTCATTCCAAGTTATTCTAGGTCTACCCCTACCCCTTCTACTAACCCTAACTCACTCACTCTTCCTCACCGGCGCACTATGTGGCCTACGTTGCAGGCGCCCAAACCATCTGAGTCATCCTCCCTTATCTTATCTTCTATAGGAGCTACACCTAACTTACAGCAAATATGTTCATTTCTTAATTTATCTTTCAATGTTATACCACTCATCCATCTAAGCATTGTCATATCGGCAACTTACTTTTTGGATATGTTGTTGTTTGTCGCCCAACATGATGATCCATATAGCATAATTGGTCTTATAGCCATCCTATAAAACTTCTCTTTTAATTTTAAGGGTATTCTACGATCACAAAGCACACTTGAAGCACTTCTCCATTTTACCCTACTTGCTTTAATTTTATGCATTACATCCTCTTCAATTTCTCCTTCAACTTGCATAATAGATCCAAGGTATCAAAATCTACAAATACCATTTATTTCTTCATTATCAAGTTTAACTTTGTCTCTAATATTCATCCTATTATTACTGAAATTACATTTCATATATTCTGTCTTATTTCTACTTATCCTGAAGCTTCTAGATTCTAAAACTTATCTCCATAATTTTAACATAGCCTCTATTCCACCCTTAGTTTCATCAATTGCTGACAAAAGAAAATGTCTACGAAATAGTTTAATAATAATTAGGATTATACAAGGAATGACTATTTCTTTGATTCCCAAAAATTTAAACTATATTCCATCTTATTCCAAGGAATAACTATTCTACCGAAACAAACGAGCCGTAAGTTTTTTGAACTTGAGGAATAAGTGCGTAAGTTTGTAGGCCTCGATTGCTAGGCCAAACAACCACATAACCATTTGTCCCCTAATGACTAATTGAGGCACAAGAGGTCAAAAATAGCAGCTAACCAACTGCGAATTATCCCATGCAGAGAATATGAGCTAGCTCATTGGTTGCATGACGTGCCCAATGAAAGTGTTGATTTGGGTACATTTTTGTGCTTCATTGTAATACCTTAAGAGTGAGCTTTTGAGGCAAGGACTTCTGTTTTGTGTATGAGTTCCTAATGAAATTTTGTTGAGAGAGGAACTCTTCAGTCATTGTACATTGAACGCCTGAAAATTGTGAACTCCTATTCGGGTCAAGCATCCTGTAGTGCAAGTGTGCACTTGTGTATTAGATTTTTGATAGTGAAAGCCCAAACATAGGCCAAATGATGCCGAATCACTATAAAGTTTGAGTTTGTCATTCTATCCCATACCCACTCTTACTTTGATCATTGTCTGTTTTCATTTGAATTGCTAGCCTCCGTATATAGCTTTCATATTTATTGCGCACCTACATATATAGTTTTGACATTTACTGCATAAACTTTTGTACCACCTAATTCACCCCATCTTGAGTGCTACCAGGCAACAATAGGTAGGTGTCATTTTTTTTTTCCCATTTTTTTTTTAAGTATAACTGCATAATACAAGGTGTCATTGGGTGCAACATAAGGGGACAAGAGAGGGGGATAATGAACCTATATATAATTGTACAGAGATTTACTTGTGATCCAAACTCTTTAAGCATATGAATTTATTGCCATGTTGTTGGATGAATGATATAAGCGAACCCTTTCATACAAGTGTACTGTGAGAAATTTGCTGTGCGCGCGATTGCTTAATTGTTGCCTAGTATGGGTATAACTCTTGCCCCCCTACGTGCTCTTGGTTGCCAATGAGATATGACTCTAGACGTTGCCACCTTCGCTTATATGATTTATGCAACAGCTTATGCATGCAAGCCTCATCGAGCAAGTGTTGGCTACCTTGGTTCGAAAGAGTTCTCGACGAGTGCCACACAAACCTTACAAGTGCAAGTAAACTTGGTTTTTTGACATACAGCTAATCAACCAAGGATAAGATTTCAATTCCAGGTCAACCATAGGGCAACCCAAACGTACCAAAGTAAGTTTTCTTCTCACCAAACCATTTTCTTTAGCATTTAAAATGACAACCAATTGAAGTTGAAGAGGCATACATATCGCATAAATATTGATTGATTCTCTTGATAAATATTATAATATAAATAGGGCACAACAAACTCAAAAATACTTTCTCAAGTGCTTAAGATGAATGTGACAAATGGACATTAGCATAATGGCATCCCTATGGGGACAAATGTTCAATACAAAAAGCCTTATACCAAGTTACCTGGGTTAGCCAATACTCATGTTCATAAAAGTCTAATGGAAGATTTTATTTCTACACAACTGAAAAGCTTATTCTGCTTTTTGCATTTATAAACAACTAACAGGTATTTTCTAAAAATATGATAAAATTATTTCGTTTCGACTAGAAATGACTTTAAAACTGAAATATTCCATGCCTTTTTTAATTGATTTAGAGTGAGTCATTTGCATTGAACTGACTGTAACAATCAGAATATATTCTAACATGAAAGTCGATGGAAGTTGAAAAATAGGCAGCTTCAATTTCAGTAATTGTGTAAACAAAATCACTGCAACAACAAAGAGCAGTGTTGTAAGTGGCAACTCAAAGACAAAATATTTTCAATATCTCAAACTAGACCTAGCAGGATCTATAGTGCCAGACACTCTTAATTGCTCTCTAGATTCCAGTTTATGAATAAATGCAGGTACCCTTGTTCATAAGCAGAGATTAGACAGCAAACAAGTGAAAATAACTCATTTAGTAATTAATTGAAGATTGTTCTATTTAATCATTCGCACTGCTACATGTGCTGAGATTCCTACTGTTGTTCTGTCAAAATTTCTGATTTCCTACTATAAAGTACAAGCCCTCAATCAAGTCACCAAAGAAAAAGAGGAAAAAAAGCAATGTTAAATACTCATCCAAGTTGAAATGCCGCCCCTAAGTTCTTATATCTGGAAAAATAAAAAGTAGAAAAAAATTGATATTACTGATAATTTATTCACTCAGTGCAAGGCACAAACCACTTGGCAGAAAGTGATAGCTTGAAGTACAATTATACAATAAAAGTCTGACCTCATAATATCATAAATTGCAAAAGCCTCTGTCTCATAACCCAACTTTTCACCACCCTGGCAAGAAAAAAAAAATTAATCAATGCAAGAATTATTACACTGTAAAACTGCAGAATCACTTGAACACAAAATACAGTTTTGAAATTATTAAAATTATTAAAATAACTAAAAATAATAACTATAAGTAGACATCAATGTCTCTGGAGGACTGATGCAATATAATTGTAACAGTTCTATCACCAAATAAATTCCCCATAACATCCACCAATAATTAGTGTTAATGGTTATTTTAGTATCATTAAGTGTGTTAAGTGTTATGTTATTTAGTGAGAGTTAGTAAGTATATTATGGTCATTCGAATGTATTTGATATGTATTATAAATACAGGGAGAGAACTCTCTTTGTTCCAACTTCCAGGGAAGAGAGTTCCCTCTAGCTTCTACCACCACGCTTTTGGTTCCCTCGTCTGATGATTATATTCCCCACGATGTTGGTCCTCCCATTGCTGTTTGAAAAGGTAAATGGGAATGAACACAACATCCCATCTCCAACTTTGTTTGCTATAACTTCTTATCACCCTCCTATTATGGTTTTGTTTCTACACTATCATCTGTTGTCCTTCCTGAATCTATTTCAGAAACCTTAGCCCACTCTGGATGGAGGAATGCCATGGTTGAAGAGATGAATGACTTATGTAATGACGCTATGTAATGATTTTTTGGGTTCCCAATACCACTACATGCTGCAAAATTGGTGGAAAGAAAACCACAACCGTTGCAGCCGTTATGGACTGCGACTGTTATGTAAGGCTGCTATGGCCATTACGTAACCACTATAGGACTGTTACAACCAAAAAAAATATTTTATTTTATTTTTACATTTTCTTCTCACATATTGTTTTTCCCTGCCTTTCATAATCATTCTCAATATACCATGTGGAGAGAGGGGGAAATAGATTAAAGTGAGGATGATAATGATACAAAATTTACTTTTTAAAAAAAAAAAAAATACTAACAACAGATGCATTAGTTAACAATTTGATAATACTAATTTATTAAGAAAATATTTTCTTTTGATAATATTAGCAATATGATATTTATGTTCTATATTTTTCAACTTCAAACTTCTTTTCTTTTCTAGTTATTGAATATTTGTTTTATTCATATGTCTTATGAGTCTAATAGATTAATAAAGTGTATAAAGTATTTTGCTTTATTAATTAGTTTATCACACATGAGAATAATCAAAAAGTAAAAATACAAACACATGCAGCGGGTAGCATAATGTAGCGGCAACGGGTGTAGCAGGAAGTAGGAGTAGCAGATGTTAAATAACGAGAAGTGGATGTAATGACCGTGAATTTTTTTCAAGCATGCAGAACCTTATGCATATAGCGTATTTGCATATTTTAAGCTTTTAACCCTTCTTAGAAAGAGTCTGTGTATTTTGGAACCTTCAATTCAACTAAGTTGTTAGGTAAAGGCAAGAAATCTACATTTGTTTTGAATCACCATTGACACGTGTGTGTATTTATACTTTTTGTTAGTTCTCGTGTGTGATAAACTAATAAAAAAAATAAAAAGGCAGCCCAGTGCACAAAGCTCCCGCGTATGCGGGTCTCGGGAAAGGGCAGATCACAATGGGTCTATAGTATGCAGCCTTACCTTACATTTTTGCAAGAGGCCGTTTCCACGCCTCAAACCCGTGACCTCCAAGTATACACTTTATTAATCTATTAGACACCTAAGACATACGAATAATACAAATATACAATAATTAGAAAAAGAAAAGAAGGTCGAAGTTGAAAAATGTAGAACATAAATATCAAAATGCTAATATTATCAAAATAAAATAAATTATCAAATTGTTAATTTATACATCCCTTTTGAGTATTTAATATATATATATATATAGTAAATTTTGTATCATCACCACCCTCATTATAATCTACTTCCCCCTCTCTCCACATAGTATATTGAGAATGATTATAAAAGGGGAAAAAAACAAACGTGAGAAGAAGTAAAAAATAATTTATTTATTTATTTATTTTGCTATAACAGTCCTATAGCAGTTACATAATGGCCATAGCAGCCTTTACGTAACGGTCACGGTTTGTAAGGGCTGCTACAATTGTGATTTTTCTTCCACCAATTTTGCAATATGTAGCGTAACAGTATCTGGAACCCAAAAAACCATTACATAATGACATTATGTAATGGTCGCAACAATTATTTAAAACCATGTTTCAGGAGTCACTTCCTCTTGACAAATTTGCGATTGGTTGTCGCTGGGTATACACTGTGAAAGTCAACCCTGATGGTTCCGTGGTTGTTTGAAGGCATATCTTGTTGTTAAGGGATATACTCAGCTGTACGGTTTAGACTATTCCAGTATTTTTTTTCCCCAGTTGCCAAATTTACATCAATACGTCTATTCATCTCCTTGACCACCATGTGTCACTAGCTTCTGCAAGAATTAGATGTGAAGAATGCCTTTTTGCATGGTGATCATGAGGAGAAGGTCTATATGGAGCAGTCACCTAGGTTTGTTGCTCAGATGGAGTCACTGAGTAAGGCTTAGTGTGTCAACTCAAGAAGGCATATATGGTCTAAAACAATCTCTCAAAGCATGGTTTGGTCAATTCAGTGTTGTAGTACTTGAGTTTGGCCTTCGATTGTGTGCAGTGGATCACTTTGTGTTTTATCATCATACTTCATAGAATAAGATCCTTCTTATTGTGTATGTGGATGATATTGTAATTACAGTTGATGATGATCAAGGTATTCAAAGCCTTAAACATTTTCTACAGACTAAGTTTCAAAGCAAAGATTTGAGACTGTTGAAATATTTCTTGGATATTAAAGCCTCTAGATATCGTATGGGAACTGTTTTGTCACAAAGGAAGCGTGTTCTTGATCTACTGGATAAGACTGAGCAGCTGAGATCCAAACCGGTTGATGCACCCATAGATCCTCACAGCAAGTTAGTGTTGGATATAAATTATTTTGTTGCCTTATCTTGGACGATACCAGAGACTTGTTAGAAAGTTGAATTATCTCATAGTAACTTGGTCGAACATATCCTTCACAACAAGTATTGTGAGTCAAAT
Organism: Malania oleifera; assembly: GCF_029873635.1. Lineage (NCBI taxonomy): Eukaryota > Viridiplantae > Streptophyta > Magnoliopsida > Santalales > Ximeniaceae > Malania > Malania oleifera. The sequence goes on from NC_080425.1 coordinate 3,248,275, forward strand.
CCTAGATTCTCCAAGGACAAGTCATTGAAAAGCAGTAATTCACATTTTGAGGTATCTCAAACGTGCACCTAGGAGAGGTCACTTATATCAAGATCAAGGTCATACTTATATTCAGGGATATACTGATGTCGATTGGGTCGGATCATCTTTAGACAAAAGATCCCCAACCTGGTATTGTATCTTTGTTGGTGATAATTTGATTTTCTGGAATAGTAAGAAACAAATTGTAGTGACCAAGTCAAGTGCGAGCCCAAGTATAGGGTTTGTTTAGTTGAAAAACATGTTGGAAGAATTGGGTTTACCACATTCTCAATCTACAGAGTAAATGCGTGATAATCAAGCTGCTCTTCATATTGCCTCCAACCCAATCTTCCATGAACGAACGAAACACATTAAAGTTGATTGCCATTTTGTTTGCAAGAAACTTGCACTAACGCTCATTACAACCACTTATGTGAAGTCCGGTATGCAACTTTCTGATTTGTTTACCAAAGCTTTGGGGGTGCTTGTGTTAAACTTTGTATTACAACAATCAAGAAGTCAGGAGCATATGATATCTATGCTCCAGCTTAAGGGGGAGTGTGAATGGTTATTTTAGTCTTTTAGTATAATCAAGTGTGTCAGTGTTATGTTAATTAGTGAGTTAATAAGGTTATTATGGTCGTTAGAATGTATTTGATATGCATTATAAATAGAGGGAGAGACCTATCTTTGTGTGTTAGGTCGTTCATTTAATCAAAAGTCTCTATAGTTAGCATTGTGAATCCGAATGTAATTAGTGTTGGAAAGCAATTAATGTGTTTGGTTTGCCACACATAATGATTATGGAATTGCAATTTGAATTGCATTCCTACATTTGAAATTACTGAATGGTAACTTGAACGGAATGAAAAATAAGTTACTACAAAAAAATATTTATTTTTGCAACCATTTGATTTTTTGCTGCCATTTGATTATAGAACCTCATTTGACAATATATTTTTTAAAAATTTTGCCATAAAATAAATGGTGTCTAATTTCCTATATGATCTAGAGAGTTGCAGCATCTTGCTTGCTGCATCCACTCTAGTCAACGCAACCCTGGCAAGGTACAACAACAATAACAAAACCAAGCCTCAAGTCCAACTAGGTGGGGTCGGCTATATGAATCATTTTCCGCCAATTTATGCAATCATGGACTATTTCTTTTGATAGATTCTGGGATATTAAATCCTTACTATGTCTTTTCAAATTATTTTAGGTTTACCCCTACCCCTTCTACTGCCCCCCACAGTAACTAACTCACTCTTCCTCACTAGCGCACTATGTGGCCTACGTTGCAAGTGTCCATACCATCTGAATCGTCCCTCCCTTATCTCATCTTCTATAGGAGTTACAGCTACTACACCCAACTTACCGCGAATATGTTCATTCCTTAATTTATCTTTCAGTGTTATACCACTCATCCATCTAAGCATTCTCATCTCAACAACTTTTACTTTTTGGATATTATGTTTCTTTGTCGCCCAACATTCTAATCCATATAACATAGCTGGTCTATAGATGTCTTATAAAACTTCCCTTTTAATTTTAAGGGTATTCTACGATCACAAAGCACACTTGAACACTTCTCCATTTTACCCAACCTGCTTTAACTCTATGCATTACATCATCTTCAATTTCTCCTCTAGCTTGTATAATAGATCCAAGGTATCAAAATCTACAAGTGCTATTTATTTCTTCATCATCAAGTTTAACTTTATCTCCAATATTCCTCCTACTATTACTAAAATTACATTTCATATATTATGTCTTATTTCTACTTATCCTAAAGCCTCCAAATTCCAAAACTTCTCTCCATAATTTCAACTTAACCTCTACTCCATCCCTAATTTCATCAATTAATACAATATCATCTGCAAACAACATACACCATGGAACCTCCTTTTGAATACTCTTAGTCAATTGGTTCATCACTAAAGCAAAAAGATAAGAGCTCAAAGCAAATCCTTGATGTTACCTATGGTGATTGGAAATTCTCTAGTTTCTCCATCTATAATCCTTACACTAGTCATTACTCCATCGTACATATCCTTTATTACATCAATATACCTACTACATACACCCTTTGATTCTAAAACCCACCATAGAACTTCCCTAGGAGCATAAAACCAAATTGATTTTCTAATACCTTCGTTTCTAGCCTTAATCATTGTTCAACTACCCTTTCCCATAGTTTCATTATATGACTCATAAGTTTAATTCCACAATAGTTATTACAATTTTGAATATCTCCTTTATTTTTGTATATAAGTATTTAAGTGTTTTTCCTCCATTCATCAGACATTTTCTTAGTTTTTATAATTGTATTATATAAATTAGTCAACCATATAATTCCGTTATCACCTAAGCATTTCCAAACTTCAATTGGGATGTCATCCAATCCTATAGCTTTCCCATTTTTCATCTTTTTTACTGCAAACTTAACTTCGTTAACTCTAATTTTGCGAATAAATATCATATTTTTAGTCTTTTCCTCATTTGTTAAATATAAGTTTAAGTCTTCTATTTGGTTTTCATTAAACAACTTACTAAAGTAACTTCACCATCTTTTTTCAATGTCTTCCTCCTTAACCAAGACAATATCATCCTCACTCTTTATACATTTTACATTTCCCAAGTCTTTACTCTTCCTTTCTCTAGCTTTAACAAGTTTAAATATATTTCTTTCCCCTTCTTTTGTATCTAATCTATCATACAAACTATTAAAGGATCTATATTTAGCTTCACTAACGGCCTTTTTTGCATTTTTTTCCCCTCCTTATACTTTTCAAAGTTATCCATGTTTCTACATTTTTGCCACGTTTCACAGTTTTCCCAAAGAAAATTGTAGGAGAAGCCAATAAAGAATACAGATGAACATGAAGAACACAAGGATCAATAGAGATTGATCAAAAAGTGGAACAAAATCTCTTCAGAGTCTTGCCAGGTGGCGAGCAACACAACGATGATGGCAATAAGCGACCCCTACAAGAGAAACACGTGGCAGTGGTGGCAAAGCTGTGTTCAGGGTTCTGAGGGGGAAGTTCCAGAGGAGCATTGGAAGAGGCGCAGAAGGGTAACAAGAGTTGGGGCAGCAACAGTGAGATAGGTGGTGGCACCATGGGGGCAGCAGCAGAGGAGCTGAATAGGGAGGTGAAGGCAAGGGAAATGGGAGTTGAGAACTTGTAGGAGAAGTGAGAAGAGGCACAATTTTATGCTTGGGTTCATTTGATTTGCGTAGTTCAGTCGATGGATATTTTTGGAATTAACAGATATGCCCATGGTTGGTTATAATGGTCTTCTGAACAATCAAGGCACGAATGGGATGGTGATTTCCATGGGTTAGGTGGAGTCGAAATTCCCCCAAATGGTGGAATTAGTATTCCATCTAAAGTACGATTCCACCCCTCGTTCTGAGAACCAAACATGGGAATCGGAATCACAACCTCAAATTTGACCCTCACCCACTGCGCTAGGGGGTGGGGGGGTAAATCCAGGTAACAATTCTAAGCAGCATTTAGACAACCATTAAAATTTTAAAATGTTTTGTATTTAACGACCCTTCACAAATTTAAGTCAACCAAACTAATGAGGCTTATAAGACCCTAAATATATCCAAATATCTGTACCCAAACAAGGATGGGTTTCTACTTAATTCTGATCATACTTGATGTAAAATTTTCTCATGACAACGTTTGCAGTTGAAATGCCTATAAAATTTTCTCATGACAAAGTTTGCAATTGAAATGCCCTTTGCATCACATACCTTCATAAATATAGAAAAAAACAACAAAGCCTTAGGGGGTGTTCATTTGATTTGAATGACCTCTGAATTGGTTCACTAAATAAGTGAATCAATTAGACATCAGAGCGTTTGGTGGCAACTCTAAAATTTCTTAGAAGTCCTCTATAGAACATGTTTGATTCAGAATTAGAGGTTTGTTTTCCAATTGTATCCCTTACAAAAAATGAAAATGACAAAAAAAAAACTTAATACCCAAGTGATTAAAATTTAAAAATAAATTATACTTTTAAGCTTTGAGAAGGTTAAAATTTAAAAATAACACATATTTAGATATTTTAAACCAAATAGCTAAAATAGTTCAGATTTTAGATTCAGTGGCCGGTTCCAGTTCAATTCTCACAAAATCCTATTTGAATTCAGTGTTCAACACTTAACACTTAATGTTATCAAATACCCCCTTAGGTCACATTAGGTGGGATAAAATATTTGGATCCTTTTTTCCTATATTCTACTCGATCTAGGGCAAGATCCTCAAAACTTCAAGTACTATCAAATCCTTTCTTACTACCTCCATCAAAGTTATTCTAGGCCTACTCTGCCCCCTCCTAGAGCATTTAGTGCCAATTAGATCACCCTAAGAAACGGTCCAAACCACCCCGCTGTCTTCCTTGTTTTATCACTCAAAAGTGTCAATCCTATCTCACCACAAATGTGTGGATTTCTTTCTTCGTTATTTAGAGTTAAATTGTCTATCCATCTTAACGTTCACATTTAGCTACACCTACCTTTTGCATATGTTCTTTCATAGTTGTCCAGCATTTTGATCCGTATGACAAAGCTAATCACGTGATCTGTATAACAAAGTTTCTTGTCTTTCATTGGAAAAGATTGGTGTTGAGTCTGTTCACTGCGTTCTTTTTTTTTTTTTTTAAACATTTATATGGACTTTCCCTTCCTCGTTAGATTTTTATTTTTCCAGTTTTGGGAACTTTAGCATTCCATGTGTTCCAAGATACTTTGGGAACTTTACTATTGGATGCATAGTCTGAGTGATTTCTTTGTTTATGACCAGCGTACATGGCAGCAACCCTCTTCTGACACATTGATTTAGTTCATAATTACAAGATCTTCTTAGCGACCCAAAAAATTTAAAAATAAAAAATAAAAAATAAAATAAAATAAAAAAACGCACACTCACATACAAACACATCATAAGATGACAACTACTTGAAAAGAATCAATAATTGTAAGACTGCAAGATGCACATAATGACAGCTCTGATATAGGGTCATTGCAACACCAAATATAAAGATTCCTCTCCACCTAAACATGCATAAATATCTTAAATTATTAATTCCTGCTGGCTTCATTATTATAATGTAATGACTTCTGAGTCCTATTTATGTTTATTTTGTTCAATTTTCAAAGCATTTGGGTCTCTCCAAATGTTCCCAGAGTTTTGCTTGGCTTCTACAGTAATTTTTCAAACTTTTCATCTTCCTAGAGGCCATCAGTTCACTCCAAGAGTGAGAAGTAAACATAATTCAAAATTAAAAAATGACTGTTAAGTGTAGAGGAAACCTTACCACATTTCTCAAAAACATTAAGCCAAGTCATATAATTATCACTTTATTGTTTTTAGGGCACAAGACATTGTCCTCTCCTGAGGTTTGGCAAAAAAATAATGACCTCCCCTAAGGTTTCAAAAATTCTAGTGACCTCTCTTGAGGTTTCAAGAATTCCATAGAATTCAGAAAAAAATCCTCCCCTTGCATTTTGTAAAAAGACAAGCCTTTTGAAGGGTGTAAGTGTCTCAAAAATCAAAAATCAATTGTCAAAGGAGGTCTATGACATTTTTGAAATCTCAAGGGAGGTCCATGAGATGTTTGAAACCTCATAGGAGGTCCATATCTTTTTGCCAAGCTTCAAGATAGTTTAGTGTCTTTCCATCCCTTGTGAATTAGAATATGATTACAAAACCACTAATTCAGCAATCAGCACAAACTATGCAATTTTAAATATTCAAGGGGATTGAAGCTTTGGAGCCCCAATTCTAAAGAATAAGGCCATTCAAGACTCATGTTTTCTTCGTGCCAACCTATGAATGCAAAAAACTTGAACCTCATTACATAGTTTTAATGATGCCCAGACATCCAAGTTACATAAATGAAAAGAATTTAAGAATGAAGATTATTCAAAGAATAAGAGAATTGTTAACCTTGGTTGTCCCAGTAGAATTTATGTATAGATAAATTGGCTTTTCAGCATCATCATATTGAAGGTAAAGAAATTCTGCTAGCATCAACTCAGTTACGGAAGGAACTAGAGACATGCCCAAGTAGACAATGCGATTTTTAAACAAATAAGATGCTAAGTCTGGCGGAGGTTGCTCCCATGCAGTCCCCTTTGAAAAAGGGATGACCTGTCAAGGTTCATTAGAAGCATTAAAAACAAATATGAGAAAGAGATCGCAGTAATAAAAAACAGCATTATAACTTAGAAACTTATATAATAATAAACAAGTAACATCCCACAAAACACAGGAAAACAAATATATTAACATCCAAATGGTTTAATGATATACCCCATTAAGTGTCATATTGCTCAACATGAGGTTTGTTCTTAGAAGTGCATTTCGAGCACACAATGTTTAAGGAAGAATTTTATATCTAACCGGTATCCAAAATGAAGTAAGAGAACATTCAAAGAACAAACAGGGAAAAAATGAACCTTCAAATAAAAACAACCATGTAAAAGTAAAGCTGAAATTTCCTAAAGAGGAACGGCAGGAATACAGCTTTAATGCTTTCTATGTTGCATGTCATTGCCTAAAAATACAATAAAATTACATATGCATTGGGAAATATAGAACTAAATTGCATCCGTGTGCGTTGCTTCCCAAAAGTTAGCAAATTGAGGCCTTACACGCAACAAACCGATTAGCTTGATATCTCACAACCTTTTCCAATGCACACCAAAAGAAATTTGGGAAAGAGAGTGCTATAATTTTTTAGTTTAAATCTTCTTCTTCATTTAGCAAATAGAACTGAAATTCAAATATTCAAGATGTAAATAGAATATGAGATAGAATTATAAAAATCAAGACGGTCTTAGGCCAAGAGAAATTAAATATTAAATATCATTAGTGCTTATGCTCCTTAAATAGGCTTAGAAAAAAATCTTAAGAGACAATTTTGGGAAAATACGGATAGTATTATACAAGGCATATCAAGGACTGAGAAAATATTCATAGGAGCAGATTTGAATGGACATGTTGAAGGAGATAATAAAGGTTATGAGAGGATACATGGAGAATAAGGATATGGAGACAAAAATGAGTCTAGGGAGACAATTTTAGACATCGCTATGTCATAAGATTTTATTAAAATAAATACTAACTTTAAGAAGAGAGAAGAACACTTAATAAGCTTTAAAAGAAGACAAAATAAAAGTCAAATGGATTTTTTTCTTAACTAGGAGGGTAGATCGTTTATCATGTAAGGATTGCAAAGTTATCCCAGGTGAAAGCTTCACCTCACAATATAGAGTTTTAGTGTTAGATAAATGTATTAAAAAATGGAATAAAAAAGGATAAAATAAACTAGTGTAAGAAAACTAGGTGACCGAACCTAAAGGGAGAAAATAAAATAATATTAAAAGATAAAATGATCAAAGACGGCGATTGGACTACAGATGATGGTATAGATACAAATACTCTTTGAAGTAGGATAGTCAACTCTATTAAAAAGATAGCAAAAGAGATTTTAGGTGAATCAAGAGGAAGATTTTTTCAAATAGCAAAGAAAATTGGTGGTGGGATCAAAATGTCCAAAAAGCTACAAAGACAAAAAGAATTTGGTATAAAACATGAAAAAAATGTAGAAACATAGATAACTTTAAAAAGTATAAAGAGGCAAGAAAAGATGCAAAAAAAAAAAGTCATTAGTGAAGCTAAACATAAATCATTTAATAATTTGTATGATAGATTAGATACGAAAGAGAGGGAAAGAGATATAGTTAAACTTGCCAGACCTAGAGAAAGAAAGAGTAAGGACTTAGGTAATGTAAAATGTATAAAAGTGCGGATGATATTGTCTTGGTTAAGGAAGAGACATAAAAGAAAGATAGAGAAGTTACTTTAGTAAGCAATTTAAGGAAACCCAAATAGAATGCTTAAACTTAGAATTGACAAATGAGAAAAAGACTAAAAATATGATATTTATTCGCAAGATTAGAGTTAACAAAGTTCAGTTTGAAAAGATGAAAAATGGAGAAGCTATAAAACCTAATAACATCCAATTAAAGTTTAGAAATGATTAGGTGATAACGGAATTATATGATTAACTAACTTATTTAAAATAATTATAAAAACTAAGAAAATATCAGATGAATTGAGGAAAAGCACTTTAATACCTATATACCCCAAAAAAAATAGATATTCAAATTTGTAATAACTATCATGGAATTAAAATTATGAGTCATTCGATGAAATTGTGGGAAAGATTAGTTGAATAAAAATTAAGTCTAGAAACGAAGCTCTCAGAAAATCAATTTGGTTTTATGGCCGGAAGATCTACTATAAAAGCTATATATCTTTTAAGAAAATTAATGAAAAAATTTAGGGAAAAGAAGAGAGACTTGCATATGGTATTTATTGACCTAGAGAAAGCGTGTAATAGGATACCTAGGAAGGTTCTATGGTGAGTTCTAGGGAAAAAAAAGTGCATGTAGTAGGTATATTGATTTCATTAAGGATATTACGATAGGAAATGACTAGTGTAAGAACTAAAGGTGAAGAGACGAGAATTTCTAATGACAATAGGTGTACATCAAAGATTTGCTTTGAGCCCTTATTTTTTTGCTTCAGTGATGGATCAACTGGATAAGAGTATTCAAAATGAGGTTTCATGGTGTAGGTTGTTTGCAAATGATATAGTCTCGATTGATGAAAGGAGGGGTGGAGTAGAAGCTAAGTTAGAATCATGAAGAGAAACTTTAGAATGTAGAGGCTTTAATATAAGTAAAAATAAGGCAAAATATATGAAATGTAATTTTAGTAATAATAGGAGGAATATTGGAGACAAAGTTAAATTTGATGACAAAGAAATAAATAGCACTTGTAGATTTCGATGCCTTAGATCTATTATGCAAGATGAAGGAGAAATTGAAGAGGATGTAATGCATAGAGTTAAAACAAGTTGGATGAAATGGAGAAGTGTTTCAGATTTGCTTCGTGATCGTAAAAATATCCTTAATATTAAAAGGAAAGTTTTATAAGACAGCTATAAGACCAGTTATGCTATATGGATTAGAGTGTTGGGCAACTAAGAAACAACATATCCAAAAAGTAAAAGTTATTGAGATGAGAATGCTTAAATGGATAAATAGTATAACATTGAAAGATAAATTAAAAAATAAATATATTCGCGGTAAGTTAGGTGTAACTCCTGTAGAAGATAAGATAAGGGAGAGGCAACTCAAATGGTTTGGGAACTTACAACGTAGGTCACATAGTGCATCGGTGAGGAAGCATGAGTTAGTTACTGTAAGGAGCAGTATAAAGGGTAGGGATAGACCTAAAAGAACTTAGAATAAGATAGAGAGTAAAGATTTAATAGTCTTGAGTTCGTCGAAAGAAATTGTCCATGATTGCATAAATTGACGAAAAAGGATTCATGCAACCGACCTAGCCTAGTGGGACTTAAAACTTGGTTTTATTGTTGTATTTGTGTGTTAAATTAATCCAGGTGGTGGAACAAACAAACCAAGCAAATTTAAACTAGAAAATGTGGGAGTGTCAAATGAAGAGGACTAATTTGACCCTAAATAGTTTACCCAAATACATATCCCAAGGTCTTGATACTCACAAACACACAAGTTTCTTAATGGGCACATAATGATTATATGGCATCATAGAATATAAATCCTCAGCTCAGTTGTTACTCCTTCAAAAGTAGCTTATTTAACTACAAAAGATGACAGACTAAAGGTGGTTTGGGTGTTATGGACCTTAAAGCTTGGAACAAAGCTCTCCTCACACGCTCACACGAGCCTTGTGGAATGTTCATGGTAAGAAGGACTCTTTGTGGTCAAAGTGGGTGCAACAAATTTACTTGAAGGGGTCTAATCTTTGGGATGCTTCATCAAAATATGAAGATTCCCCTCTTTTCAAGAAAATGATTGATATAAAAAACCAGATTTTACAGAGTTGTGGAAGCCAATTGGCAGCTGACGGCCTGCTTAATGAGTGAGGGCAGAACTCTTCTCTGAGTTACAGTTTCTGGAGTAACAAAGAAAGTAAAGTTCCTTAGTTCAAAGAGGTCTGGAAAAGTGCATGTACCCCTAAATATGCTTTCACCTTATGGCTGGGTATTAAAGGGAAATTGTCCACAAATGACAAGCTGCAAGGGGAAGATGTTGATCATGCCTGTGGGATGTGTGGAGCTGAAGTTGAGACTATTGATCACCTCTTCTTTAAATGCATATTTTCCTTAATTGTTTGGGGCCGCATTAGATGGTGGTTGAGTTTGAATAGAGCCATGACTACCTTGAAAGCAGCGTTGAAATGGCTGCATAAGGAGGCAAAGGGCACAGGGATACAATTAGTGGGGAAGAGGATCTACTTGGCAACTACTTCCTATGGCGCTTTAGAAATAAGAGAAATTTTGAAAGCAAAACTATCTCCCCTAAGGAGCTGATTCAAATGATTCAGAGGCATACATATAAAGCTATTTTTGACAGGTTTGGCCTAGACTCTATTGACTGATCTGGAATCTGTTCTTCTGATTGAGTTTTGGAAAGTTGGTTTGTTTTCGGTTGTTCTGTATCAATATGCACCTGTTGTAGTTGTTGATACTTGATCTGTTTATGCTTTTGATTTTTGCTTTGCATTTGTGATGGGGCTTTATCTTTTAAGAAGATTAATGGAAAAGTTTAGGAAAAAGAAGAGAGACTTGCATATGATATTTATTGATCTTGAGAAAACATATGATAGGATACCTAGGGAAGTTTTATGGTGGGTTTTAAAAAAAAAAGGGTATATGTTGTAGGTATACCGATGTCATTAAGGATATGTATGATAGAGTAATGACTAGTGTAAAGACTATAGATGGAGAAACTAGAGAATGTCCAATTACCAAATGTGTACATCAAGGATCTGCTTTGAGTCCTTATCTTTTTACTTTAGTGATGGACAAATTGACTAAAAGTATTCAAAAGGAGGTTGCATGGTGTATGTTGTTTGCAGATGATATTGTATTAATTGACGAAACTAGGGACGAAGTAGAGGCTGAGTTTGAATTATGGAGAGAAGCTTTGGAATATAGAGGCTTTAGGATAAGTAGAAATAAAACAGAATATATGAAATGTAATTTTAGTAATGATAGGAGGAATATTGGAGGCAAAGTTAAACTTGATGATGAAGAAATAAATAGCACTTGTAGATTTCAATACCTTGAATCTATTATGCAAACTGAAGGAGAAATTGAAGATAACGTAATGCATAGAGTTAAAACAAGTTGGGTAAAATGGAAAAGTGTTTCAAGTGTGCTATGTGATCGTAAAATACCTTTAAAATTGAAAGGAAAGTTTTATAAGACAGTTATAAGACCAGTTATACTATATGGATCGAAATGTTGGGTGACAAAGAAACATAATATCCAAAATGTAAAAGTTACCGATATGAGAATGCTTAGATGGATGAGTGGTATAATATTGAAAGATAAATTAAGGAATGAATATATTCGTGGTAAGTTAGGTGTAACTCTTATAGAAGATAAGATAAGGAAGGGAAGACTCAAATGTTATGGACACTTGCAACGTAGGCCTTATAGTGAGAAAGAGTGACTTAATTACTGTGGGAAACGATAAAAGGGGTAGGAGTAAATATAAAATAACTTGAGAAAAGATAGTGAGTAAGGATTTAATATCCTTGAATCTATCAAAAGAAATGGTCCATGATCGCATAAATTGGAGAAAATGATTCATATAGCCGACCCCACTTAGTGGGACTAAGGCTTGGTTTTGTTGTTATACTTGTGAGGGGGCTTGGCTCCCTCTCTGCCTGAATATGCCCAGTGTATATTGTACATATCCATTTGATCAATACAATTTACCCTTTAATGATCCAAAAAAAAAAGACAGACAGAGGCATTACTACTTTGTGAGTCTTCCTGTACTATGAACCGCATTCTGAATTTATCAGATTCGGCATAAAAATTATTGAATTTTTCAAATATACAAAACACCGTACCAACAATTTACAAGCCCTATGCAGTAGAAAAGTGAAAACAAACCTATGGAACAAATTCCCAGGCGCTCGAAACATTACCATGGTGACGACCCCTCTTTTGGCTCGGGAGCCCGACAAAGAATCAGGATTGAGCAACGCTGGACGGATTTTCTGGCCGGAGAAGTCGCTAAAAACACTGCCGCCGACGAACGGAGCGAGAAGGCTGGTCGATAGAGAGGCTCTGACGGAGGGAGAGGTTAGGGTTCGTTTAGGGTTTCCAGTTCGTAAATGGTTAGGCGCAAACGTGCGCAAGGTGGGGAAGATGTGCGTAGAAGCCATGGTGGCCGCTTCCATTGTTGCGGCGACAGAACTATGAGAGAGAAGATGCTGGTTTGTCGACAGTGCAGTGGCAGTTTACCATTTTTATTTTTTATATTTTTAACAAAAGATAATATTTTGCAAGAAAAATGATAAGAAATGATTTACACTGCCCATTCGCTGTGAAGGTCTATGCTTATTTGATTGTTCAAAAATAAATTTTGTTTACTAATCAGGTTTTAAAATTATAAATTTGTTCTATTACCTTTTAACCTTGTATACAATTTTTTTTATAAATAATAAAAAAATAAATTTATTTTTATGCAAATGTTTATTCTTTTTGTTGAATTATAACTCATATTTAGAAGGTTTATCTACTTAAAATTTGATATCAATGGGTTCCCTACCCCTTTTGATACAGTATAGAATGTAATTGTATTTTCATGGAAGGGTATTTTGAGGTTTTCATATAAACTATTGTCCACATTGAATTCTCTCTGTTGGATGCTGACGAAGAGGGATTGACACCAAACAAGAAAGGAACAAGAGTTTTGAAAAATTGATAAAAACATTTAAAAATTGAGTCGCCACTTTATTTTTTTTTTGAAAATATAGGAAAAATAAAGACAAATTCTGCAAAATGTCTATAAAAATTATAATTAGAGTTTAAGAGTACACTTGTGTGTAGAGAAGGTGATCAACCAATCATCTTAGTGATGATTAGCTTTTCGGCACTCTTAATGACACTTATTCGCATAATAGTTATTGCAATTATGTAAGTGTTGTCTTCAAAAAAATAAAAATGAAATTAAAAGATAAAAGCCCCCCTTTTTGGTCATCCAGTGATAAAATTACTGTCCAAACACTCCAATATGATTTTAAGAAGTCCAAAATATTACTTTAAAAAGGATTGACCTCAAAATCTTGAGTTTGTAATGGAAATATGATGGTGATGGTGATGGTAATGGTAATTGATGAAAATAAAATTGTTGGCTTGAAAATGGTTGGGCTATCTTCCTTTTATGACAATTTGTAACAAATTATTGAGACAAATGCCTTTTGTAGAAACCCAAACCCAAAAAATAAGGAAATAAATAAGAAAAGGAAAAAGGAAAAATTTTAAAAAGGAAAATAGCACGCCTCGTCGACGAATCCCCTATTTTCGTCGACGAAGTTCAGGCGTCGTCGACAAAGAGATCCTGAGAGGAAATTTCAGGTTAGGGTTCGTCGACAAACCTCTTCCTTCGTCCACGAATGTCCTTCTACGGTTTGTCGACGAAGGTCCCATTTCGTTGACGAAATGGGCCAGGTCAAAGGGGTATAAATAGAATTTTAGATTCCTTCTTCATTAAGAAAACGTAATTTCTCTCTCTCTCTCTCTCTCTCTCTCTCTCTCTCTCTCTCTCTCTCTCTCTCTCTCTCTCTCTCTCTCTCTAACCCGCACCTCACTCCCTTCTCTCTTCGATTTCTCGTCGTTCATCACCCGAATTGACAATTGAAAGCCGCCACGAGGATCTAGGAGCGATTCTCTACAAGTCTAGCGAAGTGGATTTTTTATCGGACCTTTCCGGGCACCACTCCAAAACCAGGGTAAATGGGGTATTTAATGATTTTATTGTTAGTTTGGAATATATAAGGCCTATGAAACACTTAACAAGAAATATTCTATGAGTTGAGTTGATTAGAAACAATATAATTTCAGGGTTTTGATATTTGAACTCCGCAGGGCGTGGATTGAGGGTTCCTAGTAAGTCAAGTAAGAGGATTATATTATGTCAGTTAATTTTGAAATATAGACCGATTAAATAGCATATATGATTTTCTGAACGAATAGGGCATATAAAAGGGAGGTTTTAACTGTAATATATTTTGGGGGAAAATTTACGTGGTTGGTTTGAAATCTTTTATTTTCCATAAAATAAATAGTTTAAGTTAAATAAAACCTTGAAGATGTTCATACCCTATTTTCAGCAATTTATGTTTTTTCCCATCAGTTTATTTATTTATATGATTTATCAGATAAATATAATGTGGTATGAGAATAATTTCTAAATGGTGTATATGAGTAGAATGTTTTTACTAATAATATAAGATTTGATATGACGGTCGGGGGCCGAGATTTAATATGATGGCCAGGGGCTGAGAGTTAATGAGTGGCATGTTTTATATGAAATGAGAATAAAGTAGTTTTTATTATGTAAATTGTCATATATGATTCTAGAGTCCTGTGGATATAAAATGTAATGTTATGAGCTCAGTACCGTAACTATATGTTGGCAAGGAGTGCAATCACACTGGGATGATAGTGTGATGATTGATAGACGATTTGGTGATCTGAGCCACAGTACTACTCCGAGGTTTTTGTCGGGGGGGCATCCAAGGTAGTTTCCGGATGACCATAGGTAGGCACGATCATACTTACTACATTTTCTGACTCAGCTATGGTCGGCCAGCCAAGAGCTGATTCTAGCCTTCGGGCCACATAACCCATCATGGGGGGAAGCATGTCGCATGTATTTATGATAGTGTGACGACGCAAATACAGTAGTCCAGGTTGTATCTTTTATGCATATATGGGCAAATTTACTATGAAATAGCTATATTAAGTCGATAGTATATTATTCAAAAAGTATGTATTTTAGATGTACTGATTAGTACAGTTTCAAATGTTATTTCATATTGTAAGAACCCAACCCTAGATAAGTGTATTAAATAAATGAGAAAAGCGAAAGAAAATTTAAAAGGTAAAAATATGTAGGGCTCATAGACGAAACTTCCCTACTCATCGATGAAGCCTCTTGTGCAGCTCGACGACAAGATTTAGTAGCCCATCGACAAGGAGATACCGAGGGATTTTAGGAAATCCAGAAATCTCAGGCTTGTCAACGAGACCACCTTGGCGTTGACGAACTTCCTTTTGCGGCTCGTCAACTAGGACGTCGTCTCATCGACGAAGCTGGTTGGGTCAAAGGCCTATAAATATCTTTTTAGCTTGCTTAATGAGGAAGAAATCAAAAACTCTCTCTCTCTCTAGAACTCGGATACTCTTTCTAGGATTTCGGGCCATCAGTTGCCAGAATCAATGATCCGATGTTACCACGTGGATCAGGAGGAGAATCTCTACATTCATAGCGAATCAAAAATTCATTTCAGGGATTTTCGGGTTTTGACCCAAAACCAAGGTAAGGGTCTGATTTCATTTTTGTTTCGGTATATATGTAGTAGTAAAAATTATAGTGAAATATAGTTCTTGGATGTTTTGGTTTTGGGAACTCGGTTCGTAGTTTTGGAGCCGTAGAGTTCATATTTTGGTATTCAGGAAAAGGAAAGGGGATTCTGTTTATATCAGTTAATTTTTAAATCGGAATCGGTAAACATGTAGTTTACGATTGTATGTATGTTTTGACTACTTATTTGGGAAAATCTATCGAGTGAAAATGTGAAATTTTCGGGTTACATTTTTTGGAAAAATTTGGGGGTTTCAGGTATCATCTCTATTTTGTTGGTGAAATCGTATGTTATATTAAAACTGTAGTATTGAGATGACCATAGCCATATTTGTATTAAACTGTATTCTTGAACTGAAAACGATATGATTTGTTGTGTAACAAATAAGTGTGGAATGAACTGTTGTATGTAAAATGTTCCAAGTTTTGTAAAAAAGCTAGGGGCGGCTAATTACCGTACGTTGATGAGTATAGGGACATGAGTTTCAAAATTGTTCCAGATTTTGTAAATCAGCTAGGGGCGTCTAATTATCATACACTAACGCCATGTCTCGGCTAATTACCGTGGGTGAGAGTGTCCGGCTCTATATCCGACGGTGTAAAATATCATCTAATTTTTTCGGCTAGTCACTGATGGGTGTGAGTTGACACCGTAGTGGCAGTGGCAACGATATCGCTGTGAGGCTTCAATTATCGTAGGTTATCGGGTGCTCGTATTGGCAATATTATGTGTAAGAACCCGAAAAATATAAATGGATTCCTGCAGATTTCGTCGACGAAGCCAGATTTCGTCAACGAAGGCAGTAGACTTTTCATCGACGAAATTCAGAGGTTCGTCGACGAGAAAAAGCCGAGAGGTCTAGAAAAGTTTAAATATCATACTTTGTCGACGAGGCTGCTGACATCCGCGACGAAATCCTTGACTTTTCATCGACAAAGGTACTTTTCGTCGACAAAAATCGGGCGGGTCAAAGGGGGTATAAAAGGAAAATTTCTTTTCTTATTCATTAAGTTTCCTTACTCTCTCTCTCTCTCTCTCTCTCTACTCTCTCTCTAAACTCTCTCTCTCTCTCTCTCTAGATTTCATGGCCAGTCGTTAATAGAATCGGAAATCTGAGGTTACTACGAGGATCATGGAGGGATTCTCTACAACTTCTGTGGATCGGAATCTCAGTTCGAGCGTTTTCGGGTTTCGGGCCAAAATCGAGGTAAGGCTCAGTTTTCGTTTATGATTCGGTATATGTGTAGTAGTATGGATTCTAAGCATGTTTAGTATTGTGGTTTGTAGATTTCGGAGTCTCGATTCGTAGTTTTGAGGGCCGTAGAGTTCATGGTTCGGTTTCGGGTTGAGGTAAGGGGATTCTGTTTATATCAGTTCATTTTCAAAATCAGGATCGGTAAGCCTGTAGGCTACGATCGTATGTATGTTTTGACTACTTATTTGGGGAAATCTACTAGGTAAAAACACGAGATTTTCGGGTTATAGTTTTTGGGAAAATTGGGGATTTTAGGTATCATCTCTTATTTGATTGGAAAACCGTTTACGTTGTTTAAACTGTATTATTAAGGTGACCGTAATCCATATTTGCATAAACTGTATACCTGAAATTGCAAACAATATGATTGCCGTAAACCAAATAAGTGTGGTATGTGTGTATGTTTGTATGTTGTTCCAGATATTTGTGAAAAAAGCTATGTGGCGGCTTATTACCGTACGCTAAAATGTTTAGAGACGTGAGTTCCAAAGTGATTCCAGGTTTTGTGAAAATCGGCTAGGGGCGGCTAACTACCGTACGCCGAAACGGTTAGGGGCGACTAACTACCGTACGTCGTAATAGCTAGGGGCGGCTAACTACCGTACGCTGTAACAACTAGGGGCGACTAACTACCATACGCTGTGCCCTCTAACGGTTAACTACCGTGGGCAAGAGTGGCCGGCTCTATATCCGGGGTGCGAAATATCACCAGTATGATTCGGTTGGTCACCGAATGTAGCAACGGACCACAGTGGGCCTAGGTTGATGCAGCGTAGTTTGCACATGGTAATGTAATCGGGGTTAGACCAGGTGACCTTGTGTAGTTGCATATGTAGCAATGGATTCACTATTAGGCCTGAGTCGGAAACCTTCGTAGTTTAATGTGTTGGAACATAACCGCTGTGAGACTAGGTGACTTGTGCAGTTGTGAGTAGTGTGACGACACTAACCATATGTATGTATGTATGTATTTGAGTATCGTATGAACTGGAATAGATTTTGTGGAAATACTGGAACTGTATGGAATTGTATGGAAATGTATGGAACTTGTTTTGAAAATGTACGTATGTGTTTCAAACTGTATCGTATGTATGTGTTATGAAGTATAAAAATAACACTGGTATGCCACAGACTGATATAACCTGTTTTCTCCCTTACTGAGAGGTGTCTCACCCCGAATATATATACAAATGTTTTTCAGGTCTTTCGGGTAGCCGAAACTAGCATCCTAGCATCCGGAAGCAAGGAATGTGTTTAGCTACTCTTAGTACCTGATAGGTACGAATTTTGTAATCGGGTTGTCCTGATGGATTTTGTAGACATCCGTGGTATGTATAGTCTGGTGGGAATGTTTAACCTTGTATGGTATAGACTCTGGTATGGTACAGTTTGATGTAAAGAAATACCATATTTTGCTGCGTATATTGATGAGTATGGACATGTGTATGTATGTATATAGGACATCCGTTACCCCACGGGGTCGGACCCTCTTGTATATGGTATCATGTATGTTTTATATTGATACAGACACAGGTTAGGTTACTTAATTCACCCCTGGGTCCCATTTCAGGGTTCGGGGCGTGACATTATGGCTATAAGGCTTCGATTATCGCAGGGTAATTGGGTGCTTAGTGTGATGACACTGACCGTATGTTTGGGTATCGTCTGTACAAGAACTGAATTGTGAAAAATACTAGAACTGTATTGTATTGTATTGTATTGTATTGTATTGTGTTATATTTTATACTGAAATAACACTCGTATGTCACACACTGATATAACTTGCTTTCTTCCTTACTGAGAGGTGTCTCACCCCAAATATACAAATATTTTTCAGATCCTTCGAGTAGCCATAACTAGCATCCTAGCATTCGGGAGCGTATGTAGTGACCTAGAGAATTTGTAATATTTAAATAATAAAAGGAAGGGAGAACAGGAAATTAAAAGGGGCACCACAAGTCCTCGTCGACGAGGAGGTACTTTGGGCTCGTCGACGAGGGTGTCTTTCATCGACGAGAAAATATCGAGAGGGGGTTTTGGGCATCTCTGAATTTCGTCGATGAGGAAAGATTTCGCCAATGAATTGTCTTTTTGACCTCGTCGACGATATAAGGTGACGTGGCTTGTCGACGATACGAGGTGACGTGGCTCGTCGATGAAAGCTAGTGTATAAATAGGTTTAATCTTCATTTTATGGCCAAAAACCTGCGGCATGCCTCTCTCTCTCTCTCTCTCTCTCTCCTCATTTCAGTTTCCCTCACTTCTCTCTAAGATTTGGGTTGATCTATTGCCGGTTCAATGATCCGAAGCCACCACGACGCTCTTGGGGAAGTTCTCTACATATCTACCGGAGTATATTATCAGTGGGGCTAGTTCGGAATCCATCCCAAATCCAGGGCAAGGCTTTCTACTCAATATTTGACTTCTTAACAGTTGTAGAAAGTATAGTAGGCATAGAAATACTGAACTTTAGTTCTGGAAAATGTCATTTTCAAGATGTTGATCGGGGAACCTTGCGGGTGCAGGATTATTTCTCCTAGTGGCTTTTCAGGAATCAAGTAAGGGGATAAACTAAGCTAAATGTTTTATGAAAATATAAGTATAATTTTTAGCATTTGATTTCAGAGAAATGTATATATGTAAATATGCATTATGTTGGAAAATACTGCTTAAATTGTGAGATATTCTAAATATATGAAAAACCCATTTTGTGTGGAATGAGTAAAATTTATGATAAAATCCTTTTTTTGAGAATATGATAATGATATGGATATGATTTTCCAACGCACGGGTCGTGCTATAGATATGATTTGCCAATGTACTGGTCGTGCTATGTATATGATTTGCCGGCGTACGGGCCGTGTTATGGATATGATTTGCCGGCGTATGGACTGAGCTATGGATATGTTTTTTGGGCGTACGGGTCGTGCTATAGATATGATTTGCTGGCGTACGGGCCGATGATTTTCATGGTATATATATAAATATGCAAAATGATGCGATGATACTGATTTGGAAATTATAGCATGAAATATCTATGTATCACAGTTTGATTATATGTTATATGTTATCAGAACCTGGTTGGCTTGGTTTAAGTTAGCACTTGCACGGTTCCGCTGCTATGTGTTCATGTTCATCATGATATTGTGTTAACACTGCTGTACGGAGTAGCATGAGGATGGATGGTCGATGTGGTTTTAAGAAGTGTGAGCGCCCCCTGGTGTACGGACTAGGTCTGGCAAACCCATCGGACTTACAGACTGTACTTTTGACTTGGCAGTGGTCGGCCAACCATTATCAGGTCCTGCCTTCGGGCCACACAACCCAGTCATGTGGGGGTAATACATGACAACAGCTTACTAACCTACCAGGGTTGTTTTTGTATTATATTTATATGAGATGAATTATGCTATGAAAATCGCGTATGTTCGGCTATGCTATGATTATACATGTTTTTCCCATAAATGATACATACAGTTTTACTGGTTATGTTATGTATATATATGTATATCATGGAAATGTTCATATTGCCACACACTAGTATTAGTTTATTTCCCTTACTCAAAGGTGTCTTACCCCTAATTATATGAACTTTTCAGGAGCCCCTGATAGGAGAGCGGATAAAGCTACACTAAGATAGTACAGTTGATCTACCCTCTCTTAAGGGTAAGTTTTGGTAGGGTCAATTGGATTTTTTGGGAAATGGCCCTATAACTCTTTTGGGATTGTATATGTATAATTACAATGGATGTAGAACTCTAGTATTGGAATGAATGAGTTTGCGTTTATGATATTATGATTTTATGTTTGCTGCTGCTTAGGCTTCCATGATGTGTTTCTGTTATATCCCTGGTACCCACGGGTTCAGATTGATCATGATCTATTGGATTTATTATACCAATTTGTATTATTTAAGAAAAATATGTATATAAAAATTAAGCAGGTTTTCACAGCATGGGTGTTGGTTAGCTACGTATAGTACTAGAGTAAGTATTGATTTTGTAACCAGATTGTCATCATTGGGTTTTGTAAACACCTGGAGTATGTACTGTATTTTAAAGCATAGACTCTAGTCATGTATAGACTCTGGTATGGTATGATGTATGTATAGAAAGAACATTTCCGCTGCGTATTTGATGTGTATAGTTATGTATGTGAATGTGTATAGGGTTTATGTGTACCCACAGGGACAAACGCCATTCAGAGTAGTATCATGTATGTTTTAAATGATATAGAGATAAGTTAGGTTACTAAAATCACACCTAGGACCCATCAAGTTAGGAGCGTGATACATAT
Source organism: Malania oleifera (assembly GCF_029873635.1). NCBI lineage: Eukaryota > Viridiplantae > Streptophyta > Magnoliopsida > Santalales > Ximeniaceae > Malania > Malania oleifera. Next base: position 3,269,368 of record NC_080425.1, read on the forward strand.
ACAGTTGAATAATGAAAGTTTTATATTCATACAAGAACTCATACTAGTCACACACTGATATTAATATAATTCACCTCACTGAGAAGTGTCTCACCCCATTATACAAATTATTTTTTAGGTCCTCTAGGAAACTGTACCTAGCTTACCTCGAGATAGGGATTAGACTTTTGGGAGTGGTTGTCAGAACAGGTGTGATGCCAGATATCTTATTTTGTTATTTTGGGATTGTAATATATAGATAGATAGTGGTGTGTATAGATTTGGGAAACAGTTAGAACTTTGGTAAAGTGGTTTGGATGTTTTCAGCATTTTCCGCTGTATGGTTTAATTTTAGTAATGACAGGTGCACCCAGGATTCCCTAGTTAGGGCAGGTTGCCTTTATATATGCTTCAGTTGGAATCAAAGAGTTTATATGTTTTATTTAGCACTCCGGGCCCACGTGGCGGGTCAGGGTGCTACAGGTGGTATCAGAGCGCGTAGGTTGTTAAGTTCTGCAGACTAGGTTGAATGATTTTACCAAAGTATAGGATAAGGATAGGAATGAGTAAAGTAGGAATTTTAAGTTTTGCTTCGTAAGCCTGGAGACAAAAATTCCTTAATGGACTTCTGTGTTTTTTTGGATTAGTCGACAGGTTTAGAAAATCACGGCAATCCATTGATGATTTCGTTTATGAGTAGAGAGGCAGGAACTTGAAAAGTGAAAACTATAATGGGAATATGAAAATGCACCAAATATGTTAGGATGTAAGAATTCTAAATTCGTTTTGGTTCTATCTTCGAGATGGATCTCAGGGACAGCAGTGTTGTTGTAGGAATAAGTAGCAGTGGGGGAGCTGCCTATAAGGGTGGCAGTGATTCTATAGTGGCGTTTCAAGATTTTACCCAATAGTTTATGACCAAGGTTACACGGAATTCTCGGGGGCAAGATTGTCCTACTATTGAGCTGGGAGATTCTATTGAGAAGTTTACTCACCTGAAGCCTCCTACTTTCATAGGAAGCACCAACCTAATCCTTGAAGAGAACTGGATTTGGGAGATTGAGAAGATCTTGGTCGTACTACGATGCATTGATGAGCATAAGGTGTTATATGCTACGTTTAAACTGACTGGAGAGGCTGAGAGATGGTGGGAAGCAGTAAAGCTACTAGAGGAGCAGAGACTGGTACCGATGGCGATGATGTGGAGCCGTTTCAGAGAGGTATTCTTTGATTGGTATTTTCCAGCCTTTGTCAGAAAAGAAAAGGCAGAGGAGTTTTTGAACCTGACTCAGGAACAGCTGACTGTTCAGCATTATGCCACCCAATTTGTGGAGCTGTTACGCTTTGCTGCTTACATGGTACCAAACAAGCCTGCGAAGGCTTAGAAATTCGAGATGGGCTTGAAGCAGGAGATTAAAAAGCAGGTCGCTATACTGCAGGTGCAAGAGTTCGCTACACTGGTGGATAAGACCATTGTAGCAGAGACAAGTCTACAAAGTGATGTGGAGGTTTAGAATCCGAAGAAGAGGTCGATTGTAATAACCCGAGAAAAAAAATTTTAATTAATTAAAATTAATAATCAATTAAATAGTTAAGCATTATTAAATTAACGTATTAAATAAACAAATAAAAAGAAATAGTATGAAAAAAAATTAAGAGTAATTATTAATTAATTAAACATTATTAAAATAAATAAATAAATAAATATTTTTTTAAAAAATTATTATTATGAATGAATGAATGAATTAACTATTATTAAATCTGATGTATTAAAGGAAGCTCGTCTCTCAGTTAGCTACTCTCCGTCGCCTCTCCGTCTCCGTCTCTGTCTCTCCCCTCATTTCTTAATGGATATTTGGCTGATCGAGAAATAGAAGGTGCCGTTACATTCCTAACTTCGCCACCGACATTTCTACTGGAGCGGATTTGTCGTGGGAGCGGCATAAGCACCACTTATGAGGAAAGGTATATTTTCCCTAATCTCTCAATTTATTGTTAAATTTGCTATTAAATCGACGATCAGGCACCACAGCGGGGCCCTAGTCGTAATCGTTGTCATTTTGACATAAGTAAAGTTCTAATTGGGGTTTTCTAGGCCCCACTTCAAAGCGAGAGTGAGATTTGAGAAATTTGGAAATTTTGCTATATTTAAGGGTATAATTATTTATTTAGAATTTATGATCCTAGGACATATTAAAATAATATTTTATTTAAGGTTAATTTAATGGAATTAAGATTTTTGATTTAGGGTCTAGGTGAACGCAGCAGGTATTTTTTGGGGTCCCTTTTGGCATAGTTTAAGAAACCAGGTAAGGGGAAAAACATATATTAAATAAGAATTTTTATGAATTTAATGAAAAATAAATTGTGTTATATATATGTATATATGTTTCGGTATGGGTTTAAAATGTCAATCATTTAAATTATATTTTTTCAAGTTTAGGACTGTTTATTAGATATGTATATGCAAAAATGAACTGATGAAAGTAGAAAAATATTTTCAGAATAATTATATAAGGAGTGAAAGATATTTTCGGTATATAAATATTAAATGTTGGTTGACTTATTTTACAGGTAATGTATGAATTTTATTACTAAACTGTGTGATATGAGATTCTGTATGAAAATATGTTATATGTATGAGATGCAGGATATTCAGGAAATAAACTAAGTATGAAAATATTATATGAAATATGCTGCTTGTGTGTGTTAATGTAACCATGTAAACAGTTGAAATATGTTAGGTAAATAGCTAAAAAATGTTGGGTAAAATAGTTGAAAGATGCTGAGTAAAATAGCTGAAAGAAGTTGGGTAAAACAACTGAAAGATGCTGGGTAAAATAGCTGAAAGATGTTGGGTATGAAATAAAATGAAATGAAAAGTAAAATGAATAAAATGGAAATGAAAAGTGAAATGTGAACAATGTAAAATGGGAAAAAGTCATTTAAAGTGAAATGAAGTGAAATGTTAAAGTCATGAACATGAACATAGGTGAATGGTTGAACAATGACAGAAATAATGTATTATGGTATTAGTAGTATTTATGCTAGTAGAACATGTTACGTTTTACCGAGGCAAACTCTTCGCCCAAGAGCTGGCTGAGAAAGGCGAGTGCCCTAGTTGTATCAGGTGTAGCAGTAGGTGCATAACATGCTAGTGCAGAGGGAAACTACTTGTATAGGCGGATAGATTTCCTTATTCTTGGGAGTCTTTGCCGGTAAACTTTTGTATAAATTATGTGAGTACGAAATCAATTTATCACTTGAGGGCTTACTGAGTAAGGTGAGTGCCCTAGTATGCTTTAGCTGTGACCTTTGGGTTGCCTAGGTATCAGAGCAGAGGGGTGCTACTTGTATGAGTGGGTAATCAACCCTATCCTTGGGTAATCTCGTGGGTTAAATTTTCTGCATGTGTTTGGTTAGGATCAGAGAATGATTTTAGAAATTATGTTAATAATTTTCAAATGTTAAATTTTATGTTGTTATATAAACTCATGTTAGTCACACACTGTTTTAATATATTGTTTCTTCCCTTACTGAGATGTGTCTCACCCGAATATAAATGTATTTTTTTTTCAGGACCTCCTTGAGATCGAACTTAGAAAGCTCGAGGTTTTATAGTATTTTTGGGGGATATAAGAAAAAAAAAAGGGTATAAACATTTTAATGAAGTTTTTGGGAATGTTAATATTTTATATTTTATGTCTTATGTTTTAAGGATGATAAGAAAGAAATGATTGTGAATATTGGATGTTTTTTGGGGATATGTATATATGTTGAATACAAGTGGAAGCATGGTTTATTACGGTGTGTAAATAGATTTTAGAAAACTCTAGTATTATATTTGTGCAGTTTATATTTGTGTTTTCTGCTGCGTATATGTTGATTATGGATTATTAGGGATTTTATCAGATATAACGCGCCGAACTCGAGTTTAAGGGTTTGGGGCGTCATATCGATGCCTTCTAGTTCACATACGGGGGTAAGGTAGGGTCCTTGGAAGAGGTATGGTAGCGACAGAGGCCAGCAACGGGATACGAGAGGTAGAGCGTTTTAGAGTACTTCATCACACCCTAGTTGCCCTAAGTGTGGCAAGTGGCATTCAGGAGAGTGCAGGGCAGGATCAGGTGGTTGCTTTCGGTGCGGTAGACCCGAGCATTTGCCACGTGATTGCCGCGCGACGTGGAACAACGCACCTCCACTGCAGCCATATCAGGGAGGTAACTAGGCACCACGTGGAAACTATCTGAGGGGTACGACCCAGGAGCGGGTGTATTCCTTAACTCCTGGCGACGCTGAGAATGCCAGTGATGTGGTGACAAGTACAATTTCCATTTTGTCAAATAGTTCCATTGCATTGTTTGATTCAGGTGTAATGCATTCTTTCGTAACTCAAGGGTTCATCAAGTTTTGTGAGATAGAAACACAATTGTTAGACACTAAGTTAGAAGTGGTCACACCGATAGGGTCAATGGTAGTGTGTAGTAAAATGATTCGAGAATGCCCAGTGAAAAATTCAAGGGAGAATGATACCTGCTAATTTGATTATATTTTATATGCATGACTTTGATCTTATTCTAATAATGGATTAGTTAGCAGCCAGCTACGCAAGTATAGACTGCCACAGGAAGGAAGTAGTGTTCTGACCTCCTAAGGAGTTGGAGTTTATATTTATTGGGTCGTGTGTGCGCTCTGCACCACAAATTTTTTCAGCTATGTAGACGAGAATGTTACTCTTAGAGGGATGCCAAGAGGTATTTAGCATTCATAAAAGAGGCACCAATGGAGGAATGTAAACTTGAGGATATTTCCGTGGTAAGAGAGTTCTCAAATGTTTTTCTATAAGACTTACCAGGATTGTCTCCTAATTGCAAGGTGAAATTTGATATTGAATTGTTCCTAGGGACATCATCTATTTCTAAGGCTCCATACAAAATGACTCCAATGGAATTAAAGGAGTGGCTGTAGGAACTTCTTGATAAGGGGTTTATCAGATCGAGTGTTTCACCCCAGGGAGCACTGGTGTTGTTTGTGAAGAAGAAGGATGGGTTGATGAGGATGTGCATCGACTACAGAGAGATTAATAAAGTGACAGTAAAGTTGTTACCTCAAATTAACAATTTGTTTGACCAGTTACAGGGCACACAAGTCTTTTCAAAGATCGATTTGCGATCCGGGCATCACCAGTTGAAGGTTAAAACAAAGGATGCACCAAAGATAGCCTTTCGTACTAGGTATGACGACTATGAATTTTTGGTTATGCCATTCAGATTGACCAATGCTCCTGCGGCATTCATAGACTTGATCAACAGGGTATTCCACGAGTATTTAGATCAGTTTGTGGTGGTATTCATCGATGACATCCTGGTTTATTTGAGGAGTTCTGAGGAGCATGCAATTCATTTGAGATTAGTACTCCAAGTACTCAAAGAAAATAAATTGTATGTGAAGTTCAAGAAATGTGAATTATGGTTAGAGCAAGTGACAATTTTGGGATATGTGGTGTCCAGTGAAGGTGTTTTAGTGGACCCAAGTAAGATAGAAGCGGTAGTTGATTGGGCGAGACCAAAGAGCGTGTGTAAGGTTAGAAGTTTCTTGGGTTTGGCAGGATACTACCGCCGGTTCGTAGTTGGTTTTTCTAAAGTATCAGATCCGTTGACACAACTCACGAAGAAGAACATGAAATTCGAGTGGACTGGTGAGTGCAAGTAGACTAGCAAAGTTTTTAGGAATTGAAGCAGTGTCTAATTACTGCCCCAGTGTTGACCATTCCATCAGGAGAGTAATGTTAGTGCTAAGGGCATTGGAGCATAAATCCTAAACTTGTTATGTAGTTGTGTTCTGCTTCTCACTTGGGTTTATAAACACATTGCATTTAAAATTCTTTTAGTTCATTGAGTACATATTTTATCAGTCTCATACAAAAGAAGAATGAACCATCTTTGAGTTATGCTCGAAAACTTTGTTTCATTGTAAATAACATTTTAATTAGTCGTAGTATTTAATTTTCCTTCATACCGTTGCTTGTGGAAATTACTTAGAAACTTCCCTAATACTACTTGGTGATAGTCTTATACTTGAAAGTTATTCTTTAAGATTTTTAGAGTGAGTCAACTTCTTTGTCATTTCTTTCCCTGTAAAAATTCACATGTTAGAAAATCAAGTAAATAATTTGTGTATTTTTGACAAACTTCAGAAATGTCCCTATAATTCTTGAAACCTTTGGATAGATTTTTATAAATTTTTAAACTTCAAAGGGAATCATTGTTTTTTTAAAAAAGTTGTTCTCTTTTGTCCTAAAAAATAATGGATATTTAAGTAAGACTACTTTATTGAGTGGATAAGTCTAGGATTTGGTGGAGATTTTTCATAAAAATAAGTATATTTTTTTTTTCTTTAAGCATCAAATTTGGACGAACTTGAAGAAATTCCTATTTTTTTTCTTATAATAATTTTTAATTGACACTATATATGTCCTCAAATTTTTTGTTTGACTTTATTTTTAATTTAAATTTTAAAATTTTGAACTTTTTAACATTACTTTGGACCTATATTTGAGGAAACTTTAAATTTTATTTTAATTATTTAAAACTATAAAAATATAAAACTTATTGAGCTGTGAATTATTTTTTATTTTGTTTTCTAAAGAATTAAAAAAATCAAAAGTTTTTTTTCCCAATTTTATAACATTCATAAAAAAACATGGAAACAATAAAAAAATTTGGCACTTTTCAATTGTGAGAAATAATTTATTTATATTTTCAAAATTTTGAATTATTAAAAAAATTCTATCTTATTTCTTATTATTCTAAATTTGTATAGAAATATATAAAATTTTTTTCTATTTTATAGATTTGTAGTTTCTTATAATCATTTTGCAAAATGGAAAAAAAGTGTGGTCTTGCGGTTATTTGAAGTTTTAAAATAAAAAATAAAAACAAATGGTAGTAATTTGTTCTAATTCAAAACGATGACAAAGATAAACTTTCTAAAATGAACTGTTACATGAAATCGATATATCCATATATCTTTGATTCATATTTATGAAATGTTCAAATATGATAAATCATAAACTAAGAATTGATTTACCTATAAATGGACTTATTGATTTATGTAGGAGTGCATGTATAATACCAATATGAGTATCTGTTGATGATTCGATTGTTTGAACTAAACCTCTAGACACCGAATCGAATCGAACCAAACCAAAATTTTCAATTCAATGTTTTTGTGAACTAAAATCAATCTGAATGTTTCGATAAACCAATAGCTCGGTTAAACTGATGGATTAGTTTGTTTATTCAATTTGAACCGATATTCAGACCATTATAACTTTTTTTTTTTTTTTTCAATAGAAAAGGAGATAGTTTACTTGATTTTTGATTTAGTATGTGCATTTAGACTGTATTTATATAAATTGATCATGGAAAAAGTATTTGTGCATACTATTTTATAACTTTAAGATACATTATATACTATAAAATAATATATAACATATATATATATATTGTAAATAAATATATGCATCAGTTCGGTTTCGGTAATCATCGGTTTATGAATATAAAAATCTAAAGCAAACTGATAACCAAAAATTGCAAAAAAAAAAAAAAAAATCGCAACCAAATTAAACAAATAGATTAACCAAAATTTTGGTTCCGTTAGGATCAAATTAGTTCTCAGATATTTTTGAATAGCCCTAAACATAAGTTATTGATATTGAAACAAATTTCAATAATAGTTTTTAATTCATTTTTTAGAAAATTGAAAAATAAGTATTAATTTTATAATTCCTTGAAAATTAAAAAAAAGAATAAAAATAATTTTTTCCACAAACAACCATTACCAACTTTTTTTCAAAATATTCATAAAAATAAAAAATTCTATCATTTTTTATTTAATAAATTTATTTTTTTGTTATTTTTTATAAATATAAATATTATCTTCTATTTTCAGAAAATTTTGAAAATCACGTGACATTTTTGTTATTTTTTATCATTTGAAAATTTGAAAATAATAATAGAAGTGTTTCCTCTTCTCGATGCATTGCAAGGAGATTACAGCGACCGGATCAAGCATCGGTCTCGGCACCAGTGGAGAGGGAGAGGGAAGCAAACCCTAATCCATACCTGCTTCTGCTTCTTTTTATTCTTCGCCACTCCTTCTGCAACTCAAAACCTAGAATTTAGGGTCTCGCTAATCGTCCTATATCTCGTAAGGTAACCTTTTTATTAAGCCCTTTATCGCAAGCGTTCTTTTGCGACTGTGGATCTGATTCCTGAGTTGTTTCCTGCACCGCGTCGAGAAATGGCGGAATCAGCTATCTCGAATTCGAGATATACATACCTGCACGATGGCAAGTGGCCTTCTCAAGCAGTTGACGTGCATCATGTTGTCGTTCGGAAGAGCGGGGCAAGGGGCGTCCTCATTTACGTATCGGTTTTACTTCTTGTGGCAAATGTGTCGTATCTCTTCCTGGTTAAGGTATATATTGTATCCTGTCTGCATTCTTTATTTTTGAATGTCTTCTGTGGTGCATGTGAAGGTTTTTGTTCAGTCGGCAGCATCCTGCTCTCGCGAGAAGTTCAGTGAAATTGAGAATTTTTTTTTGGCACCCCATTTGGATATTGAAATATGATCTCTGTTTTGTCATTATTCTTGCATTAAACATTCAAATATTTGGTACAGGGAATTGCGTGTAGCATCAAACTTGTAAATTCAGAGAACATTTAGGACAGATAATTTGACATAGAATCTGGAAACACTCTTAAGGACCCCGGGGGGGGGGGGGGGTTGGACACACATATACACACATGTTTCTTCTGTATCTACCCCCCAAAAATATGTTTCTTCACTTGAAAAAGGAAGAAATTATAACAAGTCAGGTTATTGTATATATTGAAGTCTGACATGACGCTGTCACAATATCAGGACAAATCAGCTCATGGTTGCCTTGGGAGCTTTCTTTTGAGTGCATTCTTTCTCAAGCTATTGCTTTGGAAGCCCGTCAAGAAAGGTGAGAAGTTATAAATGGGCCTTTCCAAGCCTAGAAGGTCTGCATAATGTTGCATAAAATGCTAGGTTTGAAATCACTTGTGTGGTTATGGCTATGCTATTCTTTTTATAAAAATACTAGTTCCCAGTCCTAGTGATGTAGGACCAATGTCCAACTACCAACTATTTCAATTCTCAATTCCAATTCTAAAACTAGTACTTATGGGCCTATTTATTGGCTTACAATTCTTGGAAGATAAGCAAACTAATTTAATGAAAATTGAATAAACTAGGAACACTAGTTTCTTGAAGAATAATGCCCTAAGATCTTGCTTCCTAAATTATAATATGCTAGAATCTTGAAGATGTTACCCTAATAAAAAGACTTTAAGAAAAAAAAAATGAAAATACAATAGAATTAGGGAAGTAAAAATAACTATTGCTTGTGTGTTGCATTATTCTCACCCAGTGAGAATGAATTCAACCATGAGTTTTAAAGATTTGAAGGACGAAGAGTATAGATTTCAAGAAAATGCAACATACAACCAATAGTTATTTTTGGTTTCCTATTTTTATTGTATTTTCATTTGTTTTATTTTGGGTATTTTTGTTGGGGTCATATCTTTAGGATTCTATGATCTTAGAATTTTGGAAGCAAGATTTTAGCACATTGTTATTTAAGGAACTAGTATTTTAGTTTATTTAGGATTTCTAGGAATTTTAATTTATCTAGAAAACTATTATTTTTTATTTATATATGTTTCTTGAATTAATTTTCTTATCTTCCAAGCATTGTAAGCAATAGGCCTTTATGTATTAGTTTTAGGGATTTGAATTGAGGCTATGTGTACGCAAGCTAGACTTCTAGGTGTAATTCATTTTATAAAATACCTTTTCGATTTATTTTATTCTTAAATAATTTCCATGTCTGTTATTATTTTAGTCATCATCTTTGACTTTGTTTTGTGTTTGAATGATGCAGAGTCTGTTGTGGTTTTTCCAGCATTTGGAGTTCAGCTTGAGACTCACTATGGCAGGTATCATATGCAAGGAATTTTAAATTCTTTTCGAAAGTGACACTGAATACTACTTTCAAATACTGGCAGATGTTAAAGTGGCATATCAAAATTCAAGAGTGTTTGATGTGTAACATTTGTGGCAGTTGGACATGTCACCTAATGTTAGATAAATCTTGCTTGAATTACAGAATATATCAACCAAAATCTTTTGTTATTGCACAGATAAAAGATTATATTAGGAGCATCTACTGTTACTAGATTATGTCTTTAGTTGGAACTAGGAAGCAGGGATTTGCTTGAAGTTTTTCTCTAATCTTGCTTGTCATTGTAGTCTTTCAGCGTATGCTTTCTTTTTACTCTTCTGGGTTTGTTTTCTCATGTCCCAGCAATGAGCGCTCTCTCTCTCTCTCTCTCTTCCCCCCTCCCCCCCCCCCCAAAACTCTGTAGTTCCTTGGACTTTCTAGCTTATCTAAAAAAAAAATAAATAAATAAAATCTTGCCTCAGCTAGGCAGTTTCCCTGTCCAAGCTCTTCAATTTCATATATATTTTCTCTCTATATTTAGGAATTTTAAATCTGCTACTTAAATTTATTGGATTTTCTAATGTTTTTGTTTTCATACAGTGGAAGAGTTAACCGCCGATTTGTTCCTATTAGCAAGATTTTGAAGCCTGTGCTTATTGAATGCGTTACTCCAGTTAATTGTTACTGGAGCCTTTCTTTGATTTTACGGGGGGAAGAGGAGCTGATGTTAGTTTTTGAGGTACTTGTCTCATTTCCCTGGCCTGCAGTTAGAGAAAACTTGGATTGATGAAAAATGAGTCTTTGCTTCGATATTAACATAAAAAATGTATAATGTGAGTTCTGTGGTTCTAATATTCCTATATGACTGCTTAGCAAGTTGAAAAGAGCTGATGTTTAGTGTGATGAAGGATAATAAAGGACCACCTAGCTGATGTGTGGTTAGTGCTTTAAGTAGCAGAAAGTGCATGCCCTACTGGCTTCTTTGCATTTATGGGGTTGATCATCCCTCTTGGAACCTTCTTTTGACCTTGCAAAAAAAAAAAAAAAAGAGAGAGCTTGAAATTAAACATTTTGACTGAATGCTGTCTGTGTCTACAGGGCTAATGAGGGTTGAAATCATATGCAGGAATTGCGCCCACCTGTGAAAATGTTGGCCCCCATCTGGAAAGGCTTGTGCGCTGCGATCATCGTGTCAGAAAGCCCTAATATGTTTTCAAAAGATGTTGATAGTTTTGAATGATTTGACATCAAGAGATCTGATGTGGTGTAATCAGCTGGGAAGAATATATCGACATTAACTTTTGATATTTTTCCATGGCGGATTAATCAAAGGGAACACATCCTTGTTATGCTTAGCTCAGCTGACTCGTTTGACAGGTATCGTCTCTATATGTGTATATGCATGCATTTGAGTATATATACATAAGCCAAAGGAGAATAAGAAGAGATGAAGGGAATTAATCTAAGTGAAACCCTGCTTATGAGCATCCCAATGAGTCTCTCGTGATGTTCATCATGTACAAATCTGCATTTAAAAACCTAACTGTTTGATCCACTGACATAATATTGTTACAATTTTTGTGGTTTAATTCTTCTTAGGGATGTACTGTAGCTTAATATTTGTCTACACATAATGTATGCACAACTTATGTGACCCTGTTTTAATAAACTGACTTCGTTCTTTTGCAAAGGACATACTTCTCTTAGGCTCTACAGTTATCGTTCTTTTAAATTTGGCAGATCAAATATCTTACTTGATTACTTCTGCAATGGTAATTGTTGCTGTCAAGGGTAGAGTTGGCCAGTAATCCGAGTAAAAACTATGAATTCGCCAAGTTGAATGCACTTATCTATTTAGAATATATTGTACACGCCATTCAAGGTTGTTTTAACACATACCCCTGTTTTAATTAATACCGGAGTTTGTGGATCTCTCAGGGTAGAATTGCCTATAGTTTTGAGTATGGACTGGTGGTCTTATCCGGAGCCAAATTGAGATTGAACCCAAGTGGGTGGAGTTTGAGGCTGGAGTGAGCAACACCTTTGTATTCCACCAGGCCTCTTAAAAATGGATGAAAAAACAGAAGTCTGGGATCTGACCTTCCAAACAAATGGGATGCAAGTGAAACAGCGTACTGGCATGGGCTAGGAACCATGAACTGGAGGAGGATGCAGAACTGTGCGGTCTTGGCAGTGCTTGGGATGTTTAAAAGAATGCTTGTATTTTGGCTGTGCATTCTTGAACTTTTCAGCTGCTTTGGAAGAGGATGGGCTTTCTTGCATCTTGATGCGCTTGTTCTTAACCACTCAATTCAAAATCATTTGTGTTTTTGTGTGTAGTATGTTCATTCGCACACTTGTGTGCTTAGTTATATAACTGTAGGAAATTCTCAACTTCACTTTGATATGCCTGGTATTATTTTGGATATTTATCGTGCAGTACTTGGCCTTGATGCTGCGGATCGGTGGCATCATCCCATAAGCATAGTTCTAGGAAGATATCAACTTTTTTATATGCATAATAAAATTTTGGATTTTTGTTTTGCATTGATGCCATTTTCTCATAAATTTGGTCAAGGTTGAAGCTTTTAGCATTTCCAGTGTGAGATTGTTCTGAGGAATGATTCTTTGACTGATCTACTGCATGGGTAATTCAATAATCAAAGAGGATATTATTTTTGGCAGGGGTGTCTATTTGTGCGCCAAGAAGTGAGTTTTGAAACAACATTACTAGTGGAAACTGGAGAGATGATCTCAATTGTACGAATGTGATATCTGTAGAATTGCAGTGGTGAAGAATTATTGTCAGGCTGTCTGCTATTAGCATTGCAATGTGATAAAGTCAGAATAATAGTATTTTTTGTAGGCTTGGGGATGGGGGCTCCCAATTTTCTTTAACTTTAGAAAAGATGGACTTAATAATAGAATTTCCTGTTGCAATCTGGTTTATAAATGCATCATGAAAATTATGACCAACAGGCTGCAGCAATGTCTCAATTCTTTTGCAAGTTCAGACTGCCTTTATTAAAGTGAGGAGTATTCAAGATAATATTTTATTAGCTCAAGAACTTTTACTTGGTTATCATTTGGTTACTGAATCACCAAGATTAGCCCTTAAAATAGATTTGACAAAGGCACTTGGTTCACTTCATTGGCGCTTCTTATTTCAGCTATTGGTGTGTATTGGAACTCTGGCAAAGTTTGTGGGGTGGATAAAGAAATGTATTTCTACACTTTCATATTCTATTATTGTTAAAGGATCAGCTGAGAGTTTTTTCAAAGGAAGAAGGGAAATATGACAAGGTGATCCAATCTCACCTTACCTCTTTGTAATGATTAGTGAAGTATTAACAAGATTGCTTCAGTACTTTGCTATACATGGCAAACTGTATTTTCACCCTAGATGTAAGGGTATTAACTTAGAAAATCTGTGCCTTGCCAATGATTTTCTAATACTATCCAAAGGGGACATTATTTCAGCTAAAAGCATTAAAAGTACTCTTTATATTTTCTACAAACTGATTGGGCTGAAATGCAATCCATTGAAATCAGAGCTATTCTTTGTGCTGGTCTTTCTAATGAAATGTTACTGGAAATTTCTTCACTGCTGTCTTAGAGGCAACTTCCTGTTAAATATATGGGACTACCATTAGTTACCAAGAGGATAAATGGCTGAAACAAAAAGTCTTGTAAAGTTAAATGGAAGGATATTTGTAAGCCTTTAAATGAGGGTTGTTTTTGGGAATCAAATCACTTCCAGAGTGGGCTACAACACCTGCTATAAAGCTATTATGGTTTATTTGTACTTTTAAGCCATTCTTGTGGGTGATTTGGGTGCATACTTACAAGTGAATAGGTAAAAACATTTAGGCAGTCAAAAGTAACACTAATTGTTCCTGGAATTGGAGAAGGATTTTGAAGGCAAGGGAACTACCTTACCCGAACATACTGTGCAGGGTTGGAAATGGTGATGCTGTTCATTTATTTTTTGATAATTGGCATCAAAAGAGTCCTTTGCTGCAACACTATGGAGCTCAATTCCCTACTGTGTTGGCAGTAATAAATGCAGAAGTTGCTGCAATTATGAATTGGGAAGTCACAGAGGCTGCCTAGAAGGCATTCTGTCAGGGTTTCCTCTTTCCAAGCTGGTATGAGTTTCCCTAACAGAGGAACTAAGGAGTGTTGGTGCTGGAAACCTTCCCAATCTGGTAAATTCTCTTTCTAATCTACATGGGACAGCATTTGAGATAAAAGGCCTTCTGTTACTTGGTCAAAAATCCTATGGGCCAAGCATAGTGTTCTTAAACACTGTTCTATGACATTTCTTGCCATGCTAAACATACTTGACACAATGGATAAGATAGCTAAATGGGTGAGTAATGTGAATTGTGTTTGTAACATTTGTGGTTTATATCCTGAAACCAGAGACCATTTATTCTTTGATTGTCAAAATTTGAGGCAGGCATACCTGGCAGCATTGGCAAATTTGGATCTGCATGGAATTCCCTCCAGTTCGAGTGACAGTTTAAGTTTTATAGCTGGTATGGGAAATAACCTTCAAGAAGAGAAATACAAGCTCTTTTGGACTGCAGCTATATACTATTAATGGAGGGCCAGGAATGATCTATATATATATATATATATATATATTTTGATCGGGAAGGAATGATCTATATTTTGAAGGAAGGGGATTTGACCACACAATCTTAGCTGGGCAGATTACATGCTCAGTTAATGCCAGTTTGGAATAAGATAAAGTTTACTGCTGGTTTTGAGTTAGCTTCTATGTAGCCTGGTTTGGGCCTTTTATGGTATATTTTGGTTGTGTTGTTTGTTTTTATATTCTTTAAAACCACTTGCAAAAAGATGGACAATCCCAACTATTTCTTGATATTGCCGAATTTCCAACTTGGATCACAGAAGCAATAACCGTAAATGCACCAGAACAATTGGGAAATATTCAAATACCTAAAAGAGCCAGCTATATCAGAGTAATTATGTTGGAGTTGAGTTGTATAGCTTCTCATTTGTTATGGCTTGGCCCTTTTATGGCTGATATAGGTGCATAAACTCCTTTCTTCTATATTTTCAGAGAAAGAGAATATTAATATATATGCTTTGTTAGATTACTACTTTACCTAAAAACTTAAGCTATTAGGTTGTGGGCTGACAATCCATACCAAGCTTTTAACACTCCCCCCACGTGCAGTCCAGTAGCACATGGAGGGATAAACACACGATAACAGGGAATACTTAAATACCACAAAATAAACACGGACAACAAGATTAGAACACAGGACCTTCTAGTAACCAACTCTGTTACCATGTTATATTATCACTTACCAAAAACTTAAGCTATTAGGTTGTGGACCAACAATCTGTATCAAACTTTTAACATGCTTAATTTTTATCAAAAAAGATGGACTAAATATTTTTATTTGTATATTTAACATTTTTTGGAATCTGGCTGAAAATAAGGCATTTACATTTTTTTTTTTCAAGTCTAATTGTTGATGAAATTCATAATGTAAATAAAGATGTTGCATTTGATTTTATTATCTGGCTGAGTTTGTAAAGATTTTTGGACGTCTTTGAAAGCTTGGGTAATTTTTGCAACCTAAGACATTTTTCCGTATTTTGTATTGCAAGAAAAAATGTATGCAAGGAAATGATATGCTATTTACTGAAAATCAAGTGAATGTTCCAAAGATTTTCTATGGAGACTCCATTGAAATTTGGTTGTTGATTTCTCCTCTTTAATAAAATCTCTCTTTTTTTCTTTTTCTTTTTATTTTTATTTTTCTTTTGCTTTATTTTTTTCCTCCCGAAAAAAGGATTGTTAGTTTATTTGCATATGAGCTTTTGTTGTTGATCCTAATAAATAGGATCCTCACCTGCTATAGACCATGAAGACATTTTTACTTCAGGATCCTCATCTGCTATATACCATGAAGATTTTTTAATTACATTGGTTGTATAACATTAAACAATTGCAATGTTCTGATAATCTCTTTGGTTTGAAGTTGATCTGGAAATCAACCTTATTTCGTAGGCTGATTTCCTCTAGACATTTGTTTTTTATTGTTTTTGTTTTCTGGATGTTCCCATCAATATTTTTACTTAATGATCTTCTGTTTTGTGGATTGGTGTGATTCATTGGAATTCTGATGATATGTTGTTAATGAATTTTTTTTTTTTTAAAATCAGAGCGGCAATTTACCATTTCTAAAGCACATGTCAAGATGCCTTTTAATACCTGACCAGAAAATCTTCAGAAAAGAGGTTTCTCTCTTGCCAATGGATGATTTTTATGCCTGGAGCAGGAGGAATCGATTGATTATGTCATTCTGTATTATTCATGGATGGAGAATTTGTGTAACTTAGCCATCTCCATTGTAAAACAGAAGTGGGTCACTGCAGCTATGATGGAAGGTGAACTGTGGGCTTGGAAAGGGTACAGGTCAAATAAGGAAGAAAATCTCTCCCCCTCATTCCCCTTGCTATTTTTTGGGCAGTGTGGAGAGAAAGGAACAAGAGCCTTTGAATGAACTATTTCTCCTATTCAGGCAGTCATGGACCATTGGATTGCTATGATTTCTAGGTATTTTGGCTGGAAGGGACCTCTTTGTACTTCTCAATTTTCTTGATATTTTTCAGTAAGGGATGTTTCTTGATTCCTTTGTACTTGGGTGGCATCCCCTTGATGCCTCTATCTAATATAACTACTCTTTGCTGATAAGAAAAAAAAAAAAAGCCTTTTAACACCTTAGACAATCCAAGAAAAGCTGACTTTGATGGGATGAACAGTGCAGTGTGGTTCAAATATTTAACGCCAAAAAGAAATAGAAATCAAAAGCACAAAGGAAAAGCTCTCTTTAGCAGCATCAATTACTACCATAACAAACATGATATTGTAGTTTTATGTTATTTAATATTTCTAGTTGCTGGTGCCTCGATGCTGAGTGAATTGGCTGGCTGGTTCTCAGGGTTTACACTGAAGTTTCCTTCTCATAGAAAAAAAAAAAAAAATGGAGATTTAGCACTGTTCTAAGACCTGTATTGTGATTGATTGCCAACATGAATCTTCTTCGCTGCATCATTGACATTTAGCACTGTTCTATGTCTCCAAATTAAAAATTACTTATGACTCTGTATTATACTCCTGGTTGCTATGAAGTTAATAACCAGTACAATCAGGATTCTGAGAGAAGTTGGTGCGTCTTATGATTCACTTCCAATATATCGCTGATCAGAATGGAGGGAGGAGAGCTTCTGAAAAATATGCTGATTTTTTGTATGCACCGGTCCTGCATGATCCTTATGTTCTCTAGTGCATCGATGAGATAGCATTTGCTGATACTCCTTTGCTTGTAGCTTCATATACTGGGCATATCCATTTCACTACAGATCATGAAGTTGAAGCCATTGTCTGCTATAAAGCTTACACTGGCAGGGCTTATACCAAACCACTTTGCTCTGCAAAATGGGAATATCCAGATGCTGCTGCTGTCCATAGACATTGATTTTTTGCCTGGGTCCAAGGATATACAGTGTAACTCTGCTTTATGTAGCTAAGGAGGGGGGGGGGGGGGGGGGGGGGGGGGGGGGGGGGTGGGGGGTGGGGGGGGGGGGGGGGGGGGGGGGGGGGGGGGGCGGGCGGTTACCTATCTTGGTGGGTTTTCCATCTGCTTCTGGAAACCTATCAAAGATTGAATAGTTAGAAGCAAGACACTGCATTTTGCTTGAAGAACATGTTCGAAGCTTATGAAATCCAGGTGGGATGGCTTTGACAGAGCAGAGAGCGGCCATGCTATGAGAACAAAAAAAATCCTAACTTGGAAGGATGAGGAAGGCCACACATTTTGCATGTTGTAGTCTGCAGAAACCAACCACAGGCAAGGCTTTCATCAATGTACTCAACATTCCTTGTACAAAATGAGAAAATAGCTTGTCTGGAAATTAAACTCATGCTGTTGAATGGAGGGGGAAGTTAGGCTTTCATCTCAGGAATACGATAAAAACTCTCTTAATGTGTGTATTGTGTGTATATATATAAAACTCAGATTCACCCTTTTGTGTGTTTCTCTCGGTGGGTTCTTTTTAAAATTTTTTGGTGGGTCTTTTAGTCATCCAATTCTGAATTTACTTGCGAGGTGGAAGAGAAACTTGGTCCATATTTCACAACTTGACGGTTAATCTTTTGGTGGTATATTAGAGAGAGGAATTTAACATTCCTCTTCTTCAAGTTGGTTACTCAGCATGAACAATGATCAACTTCTACAGATAGAATCATGGGGAAAGCCAGATCATTCTTTCTAGGATTTGGCCAGTGTAAAATGCAGATACATACATCTTTATTTATTTCTTTGTTGTGTTTTTTGGATTTTGGTTTGTGGGTTCTAGATTCATCAGTATATCACTCTCGTGTATATTTTTTTGAGCATTTGATACATGAAAACTTGCCTTTTCCGCTTCATTATAGCATTTGCAAGGCCAGTTTACCCTCTAAGATTAAGGCTTTTGCGGTTCTTAAATAGAGTTAAGTATTGCATACGGGAGGTTCTAAGGCTTTACCTCTGTACGTAGGTACTCTTGACAGCTTACGGGTCTACATTTCATCTTTTTCTGCATTTTTCTTTCTCTTGGAAGGTTTAGAATAAATTTTTTTTTGGGGCAAAAATTACTGATCTTCCCTAGGTTTGACAAAAAGACAATGACATGTCCTAAGATTTTAGAAATTCCAAAGAACTCCCCTAAGGTTTTAGAAATCCAACGGACTTCTCTTAAGGTTTGTAAAAAAGACACAAACCAAAGGTTTTAGAAATCCAACGGACCTCCCCTAAGTTTTTTTAAGAAAATTTTGTCTTTTTGACAAACTTTAGGGAAGGTATGTGACTTCCTTGAAACTTTAGAAAAAGTCTCTTATCTTTTTGTCAAATCTTAGGGATGGTAAGTGTCTTTTGCCCCCTTTTTTTTTGGACAAAAGACATTCACCTCCCTTAAGCTTAGATAAAAAAAACACTAACCTCCATTAAAGTTCCAAAAATACCAGAGATCTCTCTTGAGGTTTTAAGAATTCTAAAAACCTTACTTGAGGTTTTCCAAAAAGATACAAACCTTCCATTGTATTTTGCAAAAAGACAAGTCCTTTGAGAGGAGGTTGGTGTCATTTTTGAAACCTTAGGGGAGATTAATGAAATGATTTAAACTTCAAGCGAGGTCCTCTTCTTTTTGTCAAACTTAAGGAGAGTTTAGTGTCTTTGGCTCTTTTTTTTTTTTTTTGAGAGAGAGAGAGAGAGAGCTTTATGAAGGTGTGGTGGATGTTTTATTGTTTTATTTGGTATTTGGTTGCCATGGAATGCTTATATCCTTAAGGGAAGAGGATGATGTGTTCTATGCTCTGGGATAGGATTCATCAATTGTTTCTGACCATAGGTTTGTGGTGGTGGATTAATTATGTGGAATCTTAGACTGGTAGGTTAGAAAGAAAGCTGGACACTGCGTATGAAGTTGATTGCACTAACTAAGCTAGGAAGCCTGCATGAAATTTCCTCGGAGATTGACTTAATGTTAACTTCCCTCGGATAAAAATGAGGTTTGAATGGCTGAATCGCCCCTTTAACCATTGATCCACTACTTGCACAGTTAATTTTTGATCATTGGTGCACTTAATATCTTAAATATTAGAAAACAGAGCTAATTTGAAGTGTTCAATGAACTATGATGGGAAGGGTTTGAAGAGGGGGGATTTCTTGGTTGATTATTGCAGTTATTTTTATTTTTTTTGTTTTGCTTTTATTTTATTTTTCCTTTTTTTGATTTAAATTTTTTTTTAATGAGGATTTAGTATCTTTAATTCAATTGTACATTCTCTTCCATTATATATGTTAATTTAGGTGTAATCCAAGAGGGGGGGTGGGTGAATTGGGTATTTTAAAATTCTTTAAACTTATTTACCACTTAATCCCTATTTTTATACTTAACAAATTAATTGCAGGGGTTTAAGACTGATTTAAATTATTATATCACTGAATTCTTGTCACCCAATTGATTGTCTAGTGCGTGTGGGGTTATTCAACATACACATGCAAGATAGATAATAAAGTGCATTGCGGAAAATAAAAGGAGTAAAGGGAGAGAGAAGACAAACATAGTTTTTACGAGGTTCAGCCAACTCGACCTACGTCCTCGCCTTGAGCAGTCCACTCAAGGATTCCACTAAATCCTTGCTCTTTTAACCAGGACAGAGCTTCCCTTACATCCGCTGCTTACAAGAGACACAACTTCCTCCTCACCCGGTTCACAACCCGAACCGTGATTTACCATATAATTTCAAATCTGCAAAACAACTCAAGATTCGATTCTAACAAAGCTTGTGAGTACACTTGAAAATCCTAACACATATCCATATGATGAAACTTGGAGGTCAGTATGAATGTAACGATACAATCGTTATATGAATGATATGCTTCACGCAATTTCCCTTTTATCAAGTCTCCCAAAATTATGATATAAGTATAAGCTTTGGAAAAATTATGATTTTAGTTCAACTTCTTTGATGCACGAATATCAAATATGATCTTATCAAAAGATTTGTCTTGAATATTATAATGATCAAAATCAATACGTTTTCTTCCAAATATTCAACCACAATATGATCTTTGTAATATACAAATATATATATATATATATATATATATATATGTATTATATGATTTCCAAAGATAAAAAAAAAACCTAATCAAATAGTTTTCAGATAATATCCTTCGAGTATATATATAGTTATGCACTCTATGAATATTTAATCAAGGGGTTTTGTAATATCGAAAATTTCAAGTTGTTAAATGAAAACTCACTTGAATCAAAATTATTTAACGAATGGCTAAATGGCTAAAAAAATTTTATCAAGTAGTGATCTTTGTCAAAATGATTTAATATATGCACACTCAAGATCAACCTCTCAACAAATATTCAAAAATGGATTTTGAGATGAAAAGCTCTTTGAAAAATATATATCAACAAGCAAATCAGTTTAGATGAAAAACTCTATGAAAATAAATATTAACATGTAGATCGATTTGCCAAACCTCAATTCCAAAATGATTTGCACAACAATCACAAGAAAGCCTTTTGAATACCAAGGTAGCCTTAGCTCAGATTTGAAGTGTAAGCTTTGAAATCCCAATCAAAAGTTTCAGCAGTGTGTTCTCCCAAGTTGTGCTAATCGTGCAATATGCTTAATCGTTTGCCAAATGTTCGTTCTCTTCTCTTTCTCATAAGGCACTAGGGTTTAGATGTTGATTATATAAGTACCTTGCCCTTAGAATGATCCTAACCGTTGGATCAAAAACTAACTCGCGTGTTCTCTAATTAAAAATCAAAATTTTTAATCTTTCCCACAGGTTCAGACGATTGAGGGTTAGAGCCCAGACGATTGAAGTTCCTCAGAGTTTCGAAAAATTAACCTGGACATAGGGTCAGACGATTGAAGTTGGGGTTCAGTCTTCTAAAGTGTCGGGTTCAGATGACTGAAGTCTGAGTTTAGTCTTCTGATGTGCTTCTGTCAGGTTCTGTGTTTCACCATTAATTCTTCAGATGACTGAACTTATTCTTCTATCTTTTAAAGAAATTCTTTAGACGACTGAGCTTAACTTCGGTCTTCTGAAGTTGAATTTTTAGACAACTGAATTGTGATGCCCCGAAACCCACCAAGTGGGGCCCGGGTGCCACGTGTTCCAATCACCTGTATCTGATACCATAATTAACATGCACGCAGTGAAACATAAATAAATAATCTCAAATAAATACCAGAGTTTTATATAGCAACCAAAAACAAACACTACAACATCTATATATCTATATCCACAACCAGCATTTAAACATAATCCCGTACAAATATATCTATACATATATTAGTATCTCACAATACCCCAAAAAGAAACGACCAAAAATAATCCCAGCCTAGGCCTTCAAACCCGATCTCCAGAAGAACCTAAAAAATTGTTAACACTTCTCAGTAAAGGTGGAATAAATTATAACAGTGTGTGACAAATGAGTTTTAATATTTACATATCAAAATAAACAGCTTCTCATATAATATCAATAACAACTGAGAAAATGTACCATTAATAACATCCCCGACATCTAATATCATACACACATCCAATATGCACAAGTACATAATTTTTATGCAGGTAAAAGTCCTCGAGAATAGGGAAGATTATCTGCCCATACAAGTAACTTCCCTCTGCTATGGTATTAAAAATTACCTACCAGAGCACTCATCTTACTCAGTAAGCCCTCCGGTGAAGTATTATTTTGCCGCCAGTACACACATCTTTATTATTTTAAAGGTGAAGGTTTCCAAGGATCAGGATGTTTACCCGTCTATACAAGTAGCATCCCTTTACACTGATACCAAGAAACTACCTAGCAGAGCACTCGCCTTTCTCAGCAAGCCCCCGGTGGTATGTTTACCTCACCGCATGCACACACATGCATTCATAATATGTTATACCATTATTTTTATGCTATAATTAAATTCATATGCACAACACATCCACATAGGAATTACGCAACTTATATTTTGTCTTCTAATGTCCTCAATATGTGGCCCACATAGAGCAACTGCGTACATGTCAGTACGTGGCCCACACAGGCACCTACGTACTTCTTATCTACACGTGGCCTACACAGGCACCACTACCCACATAGGGTACATAACATGACCCACACAGGTGCCACCATTCACACAGGATGCATAACATGGCTCATATAGGCGCCATTATCCACACAGGATATAACGTGGCCCACACAGGCACCACTCCAGCTTCCGCAACATGTGGCTCACACAGGCACCGCTATTCACCAGTATCCAATCCTCATGACCAACCCGTCGTACATCAGTAGAACAAGCTCCTCGACCTGCCAATGTCCTACCCTATATAAATGACAATATGACGAGCTTCTCGACCTGCCAACGTCATATCATGATTTATATTTAGGCAATATAACAACCTCCTCATGCCAACGTTATATTGAAATGCATACGAATAACCACACCAATTAATTCACACAGACGCATTGGTGCATTTCTACATAGGAATCCAACAAATTAATTCATTTCCCACATAATATCCCAATAGATCAATACATTTCCACATAGGAATCAAACATAACAATTCATTCATCATGTCATAATCATTCTAAACACCCCCATATGCAAACCCAAATATCACAGTAATTCATATTCAATTTATTAGGAAAAATTACTTCCATGTCACACAAATTTAATCTCATATGCAATTATCCCAAATATAAATCTTAAACAAAATCATCATTTTCTAGTACTCAGATGGCTCTAAAAATCATATAGATAAATAGTAAATTTCATACGATCGTAAATAATCGGTTCACCTTAATAAAATACTGATATAATTTTATTCCTCCTTACCTGATTTTCTGAATCACGTCTGGAGGGCTTCCAAAATTATACCCGCGACGCTCACCCGAACCCTGATTCAATCAAATCAACTCCGATAAAATATTATTTTAACCTTTCCTAATTTATAATAATTAAATAACAATTAATTTCTAAATAATCCATTTATCCTAGTTTTGGGGCTATGCCTACAACAACCCCACAAGAAATCCATTCCGTTAGGTTTGTAGAGAATCATCCCTAGATTCTCATGGTGGTGTCCGATCATTAATTTGACTTAAATTTAAGAAAAATTGAGACAATAATAAGAATTTACCTTATCTCAGGAGATATACTTATGTTACTCCTACGACAAATCCACTTCGGTAGATATGTCGGTGGCGAAAATGGAGTCAAGTGGTATTTTTAGATTTTCAATTAGACGAGAATCCGTAATGAAATCGTAGAGAGAGGAGGAGTGGAGAACGTGAGGTGAGAGAGTTTTTTTTTTCTTTCTTTTCCTTGCTGTCTGCGCGTGACAAGAAGAAGTTTTTTTTTTTTTTTTCCTTCTTTCCTCTTCTGCTTGCTCCAGGAAACCTAACCATTAAGTTTTTTTTTTCTTTCCTTTATCCTTACCTTTCCTTTTTTTTTTTTTTTTTTTTTTCTTTTACCTTATTATAAAATAACTTTATATATATACACACACACATATATAACTTAATATGTATCCTTATTTCAATTTTTTTTTCCACACTATTTCTTTTATTTGTTTATTTCTTTAATTAATTTCCTTAATAATAATTAATTAATTATTAATAATTAATTTTTTAATTAATAATATATTTTATTTATTTATTTATTTTTGGGTTGTTACATGAACGTTGAGTTCGGTCTTCTTAACTGGTCATTTTCTGGATTTTTCATTTTTAGTTTCAAAAATCTGCTTTACTTTCTTTTTTTACTCTTTTATAAAATAATTTTTGGGATTTTAAAATATTTCTAAATTCATAAATATCCTCTAATGATATTCATGAGATGCATAAGCCCTAAGGTCAGTTTAGGGTATATGTTGAGTCTCAAATTAAATCATATGAAATATATAAATACATTCAGTTCTAAGTAGCAATTCCCACGACGATATGAACTTGCTTGCATCTTCATTGTTCAACTCTTTTAGTTCCATAGATTTGTGCCAAGATGTGTATACTTTAATGTACATGACTTTTATGACTTATTAGCGTTCCGTGCATGCTAAATATTATTCATTTTCACAATCTCAATGCATTAATCAAATATCAAGTGATTTGTCATTTATCAAAATAGGATTGGACTCCTAGAGTAAACAATATATTTTCTTGTATTATTAAAGAAAAGAAAAGAAAGGGGAACTTACTTCTCTCTCAAGCAAGCTGGTTACTTGGCCAGATCATTATGCATAGCTTCGATTAGAACTTTTTTTTTTTTTTTTTTCCTGACCGTAGGTTTCTGATGGTGGATTAATTATGTGGACTCTGAGTATGAGGTTGATTGCATTCACATTAGAAGAAAGCTGGACTTTTTGAGTATGAAAGTTGATTGCATTGGCTAGCCAGGAAACCTGAAGGAAATTTCCCCAGAGATGGAACTGATGTTTCTTCACTAACATAAAAAGGAGGGTCGACATGGCTGAAAAATCACGTAAGCCATTGCAGGTAAGAAGTAATGTGTTCAACGTATTGCAAATTGCAATTATTCTACTATCCTTTCTTTCCCTCTGGTCATCTACTGCTTTGTTTATGAAGTCATTTTGTTTTATGCTGCTTCTGTTTTCCAGAATGGATGAGAGGCTGAGGGTGGCAGCACAAAATGGAGATACGGTCAGCTTATATCAATTAATTTCGCAGGATCCTTTCGTTCTAGAGCGTATTGATGCGGTACCATTTGAAGACACTCCTTTACACATAGCTGCGTCTGCTGGGAGAACCCATTTTGCGATGGAAATTGCAAGTTTAAAGCCATCATTTGGCACTAAGCTTAACCGAGAACTGCTGAGCCCCCTGCACCTGGCTTTGCGAAATGGGCAAAATGAGACTGTGAGAGCGCTCACAGCAATAAATCCCGAGCTTATTCGCGTCAAAGGATTGGAGAGAGTTTCTCCCCTGCATTATGTGGCTTCCACCGAAAACACCAACATTTTGGCTGAATTCCTCTTTGCTTGCCCAGAGGCCATCAAGGATCTGACTATTCATCGTGAGACTGCTCTGCACATTGCTGTGAGAACTCGCAAGATTGGCACTTTTAGGGTGCTGCATGGATGGATCAAATGGACCAACAGAGAACAGATCCTAGACTGGAAGGACGAAGAAGGCAACACAGTGCTGCATATTGCTGCATACACTAACCAACCTGAGGCATGCTGTCATCCATTTTATTCACCTCCTTTTATGGATATATAGCAAAAGTAGAGTTCCCATCTGGCATGATTTGCTAGTTTGTTGAACATAAGATGTGAAATGTCCTTGCGTCTTTCATCATAATTTTTTTTCGAAAATGATTCATTCTAGCTAGCATGAATTTTTCTAATTATTTGTTGTGTTTGTTCGTTACATATGCACAGGTTGTGAAGTTGCTTCTTTATCAAGGGAGCCTTTTCAGTAGTTTAATGGACTTGAATGCCAAGAATTTGGATGGTCTGACGGCGCTGGACATCGCTTTGTTACATGCAAGTGAATTGGACAACAGAGTAACACAGATGCTACGCCGTGGTGGGGCTGTAAAAGCTTCTTTGCTTTGTGGATCTGAAACGCTTGCAGATTTCCTAAGCGTCAAATTTTTATTTCATGAGACATGGGTTCGGTCCTTTTGTTGTGCACAAGCAAGTTTGTGCAACAAAAGCCGTGATTTGATAATCGTTGTAGCCGTACTAATTGCAACGGCAACCTTCCAAGCTGCAGTTAGCCTTCCTGGTGGAATTTTTGCCGGTGTTGACAATACACCTACTACTAGCGCCGGCACGAACACAACCCAGAATGTTTACAAATCATTAAAATACGGTGCTGAATATATCCTTGTAGATTTCTTTACATTTGCAAGCTCTACTGCGTTTTCCGTGTCAATTGGAGTGATTTATCTGACTGTAAAACGTCACCCTTTTAGTCTGATGTTGCCGGCATCTCTAGTGTTGTTGTTCGTTAGCTATTGTGCATCTGCGGTTCTCGTACTGCCGGATGATGGATTCCTTACCTACTTCATCTTTCCATTCCAAATCCTTCTCCTAGGAGGGATTTTGTTTTTCGGAGGAAGGGTGAGTAGAACTAGACGCATTCTGCGCAAGTTAGTCCCGCTTCATACTGAAATTGAATGAGCAGTGCGTGTGGCTCCATGAATGTAGGTTTTTCATTTAATTTTGTAAATTTTGGGAGACTAAAATAAAAAAGGAATTTGTTTTACACGACTGAACGAGCACGTAGGTTGAGGAAGTCCATTTTCTAGGTAGACTATTATGTTTGGATGATTAATCCATTCTCTAATTTTTCAACGGATAGAATGGTTGTTATATAAAGATAGCATTTTGCGTTTGGTAAGGAATGACTAAATTCTCGAGTTCTACCGTGAATTTTTTTTTTTCAAATTATTATATCCTATACATTTTATTACATCTGCATTACGTATGAATTGATTTTTTGCAAACCAAACATTATCTTAGTGAAATAAATATAGTTAATTAAGCAATCCACTTATTTGAAGTAAACAACCAACTCTCTAGAAGTTTCATTTAATTATTATTTTTCGCTCCCTAAGATGATCCAATATTTTATTTCATTCAGTAATATATTTTTTAATAACTCGGAAACTCTAATCAGTATTTTGACACTTTGAATATTATGGTGCGATGCCAGACTTGAGAAGTGATAATTTAATAATTCATCGAGATAAACTCTTAAAGAGAAATTGAATCCGTAATTTTGGAGTTATCAAAATTACAAAATATCCTTACCATTTGAGCCTACGCGGCAGGGCTCATTTAATAATTTATTTACGAAACTTTGAAACCACTACCTGCCATCATATTCCAGCAGCTTCCTGGATGATGCACGCCTTGTATAAAAGTCAATAGGGTGATAAAGAACCAAAAAGAAAAAAAAAACAAATATTCCAACTACAGTGACCAATTTTTTTTTCATAGACAGACCGCTTCCATGCAGTAGCTGGGCAGTTTTCATGCATTTAAAAAAAATATAAATCATAGTAGGTGTACCAATTGCGTTATATATATATGCAGAGACCAGTACAGCTTTCTGTCTTTCTCCCTCTTATCGGCAAATCAAACTGTTCTAATTTACCCTGGAGATGGATCAGGGGTTGAGGAAGGCGGCAGAAAACGGAGACACCGAGGCCTTGTACGCATTAATCCGGGAGGACTCGTATCTTCTTGAGCAGATCGATGAATTACCGTTTGCAGATACTCCGCTGCACGCGGCTGCTGCTGCTGGGCACACCCATTTTGCTTTGGAGGTCATGCGGCTGAAGCCTGTTACTGACAATAATTATTTACATCATATTAGGGCAGAATAGTCTTTTCCCTTTTTTTTAAAACTCTTGTAGGCCTTCTTAACTTATCCTCCTGTTCTAACATGGAATCAGAGCAGGTTAAACCCTCGGACTTCTGTGGGATTCATTGAGTCGCCGTCGTTGGGGTCGTCATCATCGTCGTTGGGTCGTGGTCGTCGTCGTTGGGTCGTCGCCGTCGTCTTTGGGTCGTCGTCGTCGTCGTTGGGTCGTCGCGTCAGATTTGGGGCCTATTGAATTCCTTTGAATTCACAATGCTGTGAAATTTCACAAGCAGAAGGCCATTGAATTCCTCCTACGATAGCTGCAAAAGGTCGACAAGGAGGATATACTAAATCGGGCAGACGAGGATCGCAACATTGTCCTGCACATTGCAACATCCACCAATCATGTAGTGATCGGAAAAATATTGATATTTAAATAATAAAGAGAGAGAGAAATGAAAATAATAACAAAAGGAAGAAGCCGATTTTATCGACGAACGCTTTGTATTCGTCGACAACGTTGCACTTAGGGGTATAATAATTCAGGAATTTTTTGACGGCCTCATCGACGAACACAGAGCATTTGTCGACGAGGATAACTTAGCGTTTCGTCAATGAAGACAAGTTTCATCGACGAGAAGATATCGAGAGTGGATTTTTGGAAGTCTGAAATTCATCGATGATGGTGCAGGTTTGTCGACGAACTTTCTATAGGACTCGTCAACGAGGTGATGTGGCTTGTCGACGAAAGCCGCAGTATAAATAGTGCCAAACTCAATTTTTTGCTCAGGAAATTCACCGAAACCTCTCTTCTCTCTCCTCTATGGTCCTTCCCTCTTCTTTCTTTGATTTCGGCTCCCTTAGTCGCCGGATCAACGATCTGAGGCCACCACGAAGCTCCTAGCGGAGTTCTTTTCAAGTCTACTGGGGCGGATCGTCGATGAGATCGAGTTGAATTTCTCCCAAGAATCAGGGTAAGACCTTTTAGTCAATTTTTGGTATTCTGGCAGTTGTAAGAAATGATGTAGGCAAAGAAATATTGATATTATGTTCTGAAAAATGTTGTTTTCAAGGTGTCGAGTAGGAAACCCCACGGGGGTAGGACCGATATACGATAAGGGCTTTTTAATAGTCAGGTAAGGGAAATATGATATGTTAGGCAATCCTAGTATGTTTTCAGTATGAATTATACGTTACTACCACATTATTATTCACAACAGAAATTTAAACAGTTTATTAAGTATGTTTAATATGTTTTAAAATTACCGTGTAACTTGAGAATATAGATATAATACGAAAACATATTCTACAGTATTTTTCAGTGTTATGTTTTTCAGAATATACAGATAGTGAATATAGTTTACCGCAATTACAGAAATACCATGATTATACAGTTTTATAGTACCATGACATACAAATTTACAGTTAATTACAGAAATACAGTTGATATAAATACAATTTTCTACAACATCATGGTTGATATAGTTATTAGAGAATCATAGTAAAACAGATAGTTGTTTATAAAGATGTATTATATAGTATCAGACCCTGTTATACCATATAGTTTATAGAGCACGGTACCATAGCTATATACAGTATAGAGTGCAACCACCTATTCAGATAATACGTGGTATAAAGGTCGATTGTATAGAGCCCACAAGTGGACAGGCTCCCCATCAGATATGGGTTGGATATGGGTTGAGAAGGGTTGATCAGACCGATGGAGTATAGTGGTTTATCCTAGTCGCCCAGCCAGGATAGATCTTGCCGCACAACCCTGTCATGAGGGGTTAAATCATGACACACAGTTATTCACAGAGAAGTTTTCAATTATTTTTATGTATATACAAATTTACAGAGATAGAAAATATACTTATATATATTAGAAGTATTTTGAGTAGAAACCTAAAGTACAGATATGTTAAGCAACAAGGAAAATGTGATGGTTTGTATTACTGGTATTGTATTTACAGATTCAGTGATACATGATTATATAGTAATAGATTTTCATAGTATTGTAACTCATTTGTCACACACTAGTAATATCATATTTTGTCTTACTGAGCGTTGGCTCATCCCATTACTTTAACATTTTTCAGGTGATCCAGGTAGGCAAGCAGACCATGCTCGCAGATAGAGGCGTCTCAGTATTTCCTTGACAGTAGAGTGAGTATTTTGGGAGTATTTTTGTATAGCCCTAGCCAATTGAGGGTATTTGGGAAACAGTCATATATGTATATTTTGGGAAACATATTAACACTCTGTTATTATATATAATTATATGTGGTTATGTTTATTTGAATTCCGCTTCTCGCTGTTTAGGTTGATGGTTGGGTTTAATCCAGTTTGGTATCAGAGCATTATAAATGTTATAATATATATATAAATCAAAACTGGAAAATATATAGCAGGTCGTTACAAATCAGCCCCAAGTAGCTTTCATCCACACTATTCGGTAGCAGCTTAGGTGGTGTTTGATAAAATTATGCATTAAGCTATGAGATCTGAAGCAAAATAAATGAACTTTCAGAGTTTGATTGAACAACTACACACTTAAAAATTTAAGCTGTTTAGTGAACATCTGTGTGGAGTATTTTTATTCTATTTTATTTTTTAAGCAGAAACTTTCATTAATAGGGGTGTTAGATTATCATTTTACTTAAAAGTTTTAGCTGTTAGATTACGAGTCAATAATGTATATCAAGTTTTAATAGCCCCCGCATGTGCAGCTATAACAGGGATTACAATAATTTTTTAAACAACACAAATGAACATAGGTATTGAGACTAGAACCCAGGTATCTCGTAGAAACCAACTTTGATCTCATGTTATATTATCATGTTATCTAAAAGCTTAAATTGTTTGGCTATAGGCCAACAATGTATATCAAGTTTCAAAATAGGGAAATAATTTATAGGAGGGTGAGTAAGACATTTCTTCAAAAAAATTGGGGCAAACTAGAAATAAAGAACTAAGAACAACACAGAAAAAATCATCAAGCTAACGAGTTCCTCCAATCTTTGTAAATCTAGAAAACTAGCACCCCTGAAAAATTTAAACCCAACATACCACAAAGAGGCCATATATATACAAAATCTTTTTCCACACCAACACCCAATTTAATTTTTCTCGGAAAAGACGTGTGCATTATTCTCCAACCGTAAACTCTATAAGACTACAATTATGCCACACTTCCACAAAGCAACCCTATCCTTCCTTCTTCCAAAAGCTTACAAATTAAAAAGGAGGCTAACAAATCTTCCACTAAAAAAGGACAAACCCAACTCCCATCCATGACACCAATTAATAGCTTGTTCCAAAATCCCCCAAGCAAATATGCAATGAAAAAGAAGATGAGATCCTATCTCGGAGTTCCTATAACATAGTACACAAACATTTGGAGAGAGAGAGTGTGAGAGAGGGAGAGCTTTCAAAGGTCCTCCAATCTGTAGCAAGTTATTACTATTAATTTTACTAAGCACAACCAAGTAAAGCCTAATTTTTTGGGAAATCTTCAGCCTTCCAAATAATAAGATAGAGAGGAAAGGAAGAGTTGGTATGGGTAAAAAATTCAAAGAATGATTTGCAAGAATACATCCCCACTTGACCTAATCACTATGATGAACATCCCTCCTTGATGAAAGGTTACTTTTATTCAATATGGATAATAAGGATGACAACTCCACTATCTCCCCATCATTAAGAGGTCTCCTGGAGTGGAGATTCCAAGGAACCAAAGGACTACTGAAATTATCAACAAAGAAAGACATGATTTTGTTCTACTTAGAACTCAAATATAAAAGGACAAGGAAAAGATGTGGACAAAGAAGCATTCCCAAGACATGGGGCTTTCCAAAAACGAATCCAAGAACCCCTCTCCACCTCAAATTTAGAGTGAAAAGTGAATAAAGGATAAATATGAGAAATAGACCTCCACAAGCTCCCTAAAGAACATCTTAAACTAGCATTTGTATCCCTAACCATTCTCATCCAACCTAAACTTACTTCTCATTACTCTATGCCAAAGGGAAGAATTTTCTAATGGGAAACACCACAACTATTTAGATAAAAGGATGGTGTTTTTAGACACCAACTTACAAGATCTAGTGCCTCCCCTTCTTTTACCCCCCTTCCTTTTTAGACCTAAAAACCTCTTCTCAACTCACTAAATGGTCTCTATTGTTAGATTGTCATTTTACCTAAAAGCTTAAGCTGTTAGGTTGTGGGCCAACAATGTATATCAAGTTTTAACAATCCCCCACACATGTAGCCTGGCAGCATGTGGAGAGATAATTAAACACACAATAAATTGCAACCATGATAAGGAACACAACAATTTTTTTAAATACCACACAATAAATACGGGGAACAAGACTAGAATCTTAGTAACCAGTTCTAATATCATGTTAGATTACCACTTTACCTAAAAGTTTAAGCTATTAGGTTGTGGGCTAACAATGTATATCAAGCTTTAACACCTATGACTTCCCACACAAAACCACAAGAAATCTCTCATGACTCTCTCAAGCTTGTTGGCAATGCTCACTGGAGTCATAAACATAGACAAGAAATACAATGAAATGCTCGAAAGACAAGCCTAAGTAAGAGTTATTTTAACCCCATGAGAGAAAAGAAACCCCTTCCAACCATCTAATCTCTCCATCATCCTTTCCACCACCAAATTCCAAAGATTCGTAGCTCTGGGATTCCCTCCTAGAGGAACCAGTAAGTCGAAGACCAATCTAATAAACCACACCCAACATTAGTAGCCCATTTAGTAGCTCACTCAAAGGACACATTCAAAGCTGCTAAACCGCTCATCCCCATGTTAATTTTAAGCCCAAACACCCTCCCAAAGATTTGGAGAATACCCAAGATTATCCTAAAGAAGGGCTATGATCATCTAGGAGGAAAATGGTATCATCAGCAAATTGAAGATGAAAAACCACCATCCTTCTCTCCCCGTTTCTAACCCTTTCACCAACCCCCTCTCCACCACCATCTCCACCATTCTACTCAATATATCGACTGCAAGGGCAAACTAGAAGAGGATAAAGGGTTTCCTTGTCTAATGCCTCAAGATAATTGCACATTAGACAAACAACTCTTAATTTATTGGTGCCAATGCTCGCCAAATAAACAATTTCTCCAAAAAACTTAACCCAAGAAGCTTAAGCTCACTTTATCATAAGCTTTCTCGAAATCTACTTTGAAAATGAACTCCCTATTCTTATTCCTATGAATATCCTCCACCACCTTGTTAGCCACTAGAATATTATACACTATTTGTTTCCCCCAAAAAAACACACTTTGAGTAGTAAAGATATTCTCATTGAAAGCTACATTTAACCTGTTAGCTAAACTTTAGTAACTGGAGACAAGATAATTGGTCTAAAATCCTATACTTTGATAGATCTGGATTTCTTAGGCACTAAGGCTATAAATGCGTAATTAATGCTTTTGCTCATAATCCCGTTCCCATGAAAATCAGTGAAGACTTTTAGAAAAACACCCTTAATAATCTCCAAACAATCTTGGAGGAAAGCCATATTATAATCATCTGAGCATGTTGCCTTATCCCTTTCCATCTCAAAATTAAACCACCCCTTCTCACTTCCTCCTCATCAAAAGGTCTCTCTAACCAATGCATCTTATCATTGATTATAGGAGTAGTGACCCAAAGAATTATGGTATTTAAATAATAAACGAGGGATAAAAGAGGGAAAATTAAAAGGGGGTCACGTTCGTCGACGAAGTGGCTTATTGGGGTTGTCGACGAGGGCGCATCTCGTCGATGATAAAATACTGAGAGGCTAATTTCAGTCTTGAATTTTGTCGATGAGGAATGAGCATTCGTCAACGAACTTCCTTCGTGGCCTCGTTGACGAAGGCAAGTGTATAAATAGCCCTAGACTCGGATTCAACGCAGAATTTTCAACCAAAGTCACTCCCTCTCTCTCTTCAGTTCGTCCCTTTCCCCTTCTCTCTAAGATTTCAGGCCGAATTTTTGCCGGTTCGACGATCCGAGGCCACCACGACACTCCTGGGAAAGTTTTCTTCAAGTTTATTGTATATTAGCAGAAAATATCATAGGATATATATATATATATTATAAGATGATGAATTTTCAGTGCATATACAGATAGAAATTATAATGTATATTTAGAAACATGATTTACAGTATATGTACAGAAACATATATTTTCAGCAATTTCAGAACATTATGATTTCAGAACCATAACACCCAGATTATCAGATACATAGATATACAAACATTAAATCTTCTATCAGTTACTCATATTTTCAAATCAGTTTTGTAATGTTATGGTTATTTCAAAATCATAGTAAACCAGTAATATAAAAATATCAGTTACATATATAGTATCAGACCCTGATGGACTAGATTCAATCAGTGGAGCACTGTACCGTAACTATATTCAATTCAGAGTGCAACCACATTACTCAGATAGTATGTGGTACTCAGAAGTCGATCGTACCTACGTTGTGGATAGGTTCCCCTTCAGATAAAGGTTGAGGGGGCTGATATGACTATCGGAGTTCAGTTGACTTATCCTGATCGGCCAACCAAGATAGGTCCCGCCTACGGGCCGCACAACCCTATCATGAGGGGTTAAATCATGACTTTTAGTTATCCATCTAGGGAAATTTTCTCAGTTATTATATATATATATATATATATATATATATATATGTATGTATATTCAAGTTTACAGAAACCATAGATATACCTATGAATATTAGAAGTATTATGTTTAGAAAATTCAAATAATAGTTTATGTTACGTAGCATAGGTATGAGCTATATTGAAATGTCTTTATGTGTTTCACAGACTCAATTATTTATGGTATTTTCAAATTAGTTTTATAATATGAAAACTCACCTGCCACATACTAGTAATAACATATTTCGTCTTACTGAGTGTTGTCTCATCCCAGTGATTTAATATTTTTTCAATAATCCAGTTAGGTGAGCAGATCAGACTCGAAGATAGAGGGGACTACAATACTTTCTTGACTGTAGGATGAGTATTTTTGGGTAGTTATCTTTAGTAGTCCCTAGGTCCAGATGAGGGTATTTTGAGTATTGTTGTGTATGTATATTTTGGAAAATATTTTTGACACTCTAATATTGTATATATTGGCATGGTTGTATGTATTCGGCTTCTCACTGTTTAGGTGGTTTATTGCATCTCAATTTCCACAGGTTCTATCAGGTCCGTAATGTTGGTTTGTTTTATATTAAAAGATATTAGAGCAGTAGAAGTTTTACAATTAAAGAAAAAAAAAGGGCAAAAAAAATCCAGTCGTCACAATAGGTATGCAATGGTCCTTCTTTGAATACAAATTATGAAAGAAATTTGTAATAACAGATGCGATATGACAGTGGTCAATAATGACTCCCACCCGTTATATCCAAGACCCAAATCAAGTTTGTATGATTTTTTCCATTAGCTAGCCTGTGAAAGAAAGAAAAGTTACAATCACCATCTTAACCTATTTGAATTTGGTGTTTTGCCTCAACTCCTCATTTCTTGCGGAGATTACCTCTTCCAACTCATTCTTAATGGAAGCTCTTCTTGTTCATTTTTCGAGAGATTAATCTCCTCTTCCTTCCTATCCATCACCAAACACCACCTTATTCCTAAATTTTAATTTCTCCTTCAAAGGTTTCAATTTCCTCACAAATCTAAAACCTTCTCAATCCCTCTCCATTTCTTCTCCCCAAGAATCCATAATACTGCAATTTATTTAAGGACTGAAAATACATAAAAACTAAAATACAATATCTAATTAAAAATTATCAAAATTAAATACACCAATTACATATTAACTATATTTGTATTAACTAAAAAAACATTAAAAATGTACAAATCACAAGAGGAAATGCATTGCAATTACAGATCAATTGCATCCCAAATTTTAGAAATAGAGATCAATTGCAAACCAAAAAAATCAAAATTAAAAGAAAAAAAATATCAACAGCAAAAATAAATAAATAAATAAAATAGAAACAAAATATCAATTACAAATCGAATATAAAAAAACATTAAAAATACACAAATCACAATAAGAAATGCATTACAATTATAGATCAATTGCATCCCAAATAAAAAAAATATAGATCCATTGCAAATAAAAAAACTAAGAAATTGCCAATTGAAGTTTGGAAATGTTCAGGGGATAAAGGAATTATTTGGTTAACAAATCTATTCAACACTATTATAAAAACCAAGAAAATGCAAGAAGAATGGAGGAAAATTATTAGTACTTTTGTAAAAAAAAACAAAGGCAATATGTATGTCTGTATGTTGGGATACAGTTAGAAACTCTGGTAACTTTTTAGAGGATGTATGTTTGTCCGTTGTGTATGTTTATTAGATCAGTATGGAACGCCCGTTCCCCTTGTTTGGGCAGGTTGTATATGTATGGTATCAGAAAAATGTATGTTATGTATGTTTAGTAGCATTCCGGGCCTATGAGTAGCACTCCGGGCCCTCCTAGGGGGTCGGGGCGTTTCATCGTCCACATGTCACCATATCGACAAAGGAGTGGACATAGGGAGGTCGTCCATGTGTCTATCGGCAAAAGATATTGACAAGGCATGCAGATCCCCATCAGGTTTTAAGATAAGTAGAAACAAGTAAAAATATATGAAATGTAATTTTAGTCGTAGAAGGAATATAGGAGAAAGTATTAAATTTGATGGTTAAGAAATTAATAGCACTTTTTGTATCTTTGGATCTATTATGCAAGATGAAGAGAAATTGAAGAAGATGTTATATATGGAGTAAAAGCGGGTAATTAAAATGGATTAGTACTTTGGGTGTGTTGTGTGATCATATAATACCCTTAAAATAAAGGAAAGTTTTTAAGATGACTATAAGACCAACTATGCTATATGAATTAGAATGTTGAGCAATTAGGAAACAGCATATACAAAAAGTAAAAGTTGCTAAAATGATAATGTTAAGGTGGATAAGTGATATAACATTAAAATATAAATTAAGGTTTGAACATCTTCATGGTAGGTTAGACATAGCACCAATAGAAGATATGACAAAGGAAGGGCGACTTAGAGGTTTTGGGCATGTGCAACATAGGCAAAATAGTGTAGTCATGAGGAGGAATGAACTAGTTATTGTTAGTAGCAGTGGAAGGGGAAGGAGTAGGCCTAAAATAACTTAGAAGAGATAGTAAGGATCTAGTAGCTCTTAAGTTGTCGGAAAAAATTACCAACAATAGTGTAAATTGGTGAAAATGATATAGGTAACCAACCCCACCTAGTGGGACTTAAGGCTTGATTTGTTGTTGTTGTTTTTTTATTGTATCAAAATGATCCAATATTTTTTCCCATTCATAAATGTATTCTTAAAACTTGTTGGGCCTGAATTACATGACTCGATCATATCCTTCCTTAGATTTCTATCCATCCCATCTCAAAACTTTGAAACTGCTACCTTCTACCTACATCTTCCTCAGTGATGCTATACACATAGTTTAGAAGTTAGGTTGCGTGAGATCGAAAATGAAAAAAATAAAAAGAAAAATATTTTCCTTCGAATGTAATAGTAAACACAAATCAATCAAGTGGAGTCAAAATATAGTGACCAATCGTCTAGTTGGGCTTGCTCAAGTGGTAAGGGCGGATTTGTGACTTTGGTAACTTTAAGGTCACAGATTCGATTCCCCACTTGTGATTTGCATGGTAAATTATCAAGGGTGCGTCAAGAGGTGGACGGTAATATTTATACCCCCGTAGATTTGGTGCCGCACCAGGGGAGGGTCGAAAGGACTCGTCGGTGGCTGAAGTTCCCACGTCATAAAAAATAAATAAAAATATAGTGACCAATCTATAATGCATAAAAAAATTGAGTTCAAGTGCACCATGTTACAGTATTTATGTCACATGTGTGTCAAGATTTCCTTTTTTTAACTCATTCTTTTCCTGTGTCCATGTTAATAAATATGTACTGTACTTGATCATTATGCCACTTGCAGCTAAGTCTTGAGAAGAAGAATAATCAATTAAGGGCACTGCCAATAGTTTTATAGTATGTTTGCTAATAGTAATGACTCCAAGTTCATGCTAATTATCTATGTATTTTTATTCATAAATCATCGTCATACCATAATTGATAAACAGGGTATGATTCTAATTTTTTAAATTCATTTTGAACCAAAGCACATGGACTCATCCCTAACTTTAACTTCATAACAGAGCCCAATACAGCCTCACTGCAATTTGTAGGTAGTTCCATGCCACTTTTAAATTTAACTACCCCACACCTATGACCAGAAATTACAGTTAAAATTCGCACTGGGAGCAGAGTGCAGCAATCTCACTGAAACCAATTTCCCTCAAACCTAGACTTCCGCTTCTACCGCCCCCGCCCGATCAAGTTCGTAGAAAATTGAAAAGAATTAGGAAGGAAGGAGAAGGCGGTGACGACGATGAAGAGATCAGGGAAGGAGAAGACAGGAAGAGTGAACAATGATTGGGAGAAACTAGAATTGCTCCGCTGAATAATAATATTATTAACTGCATTACTTACTTGATTGCTTCAATCTTGACGGTGCAGCAGCCAAAACTTGAGATCGCAGTCTTGGAGAAGCCGGACTGTTAGATCAAGATTTGATGATCTATTATCACCGGAGAAAAGGGGTATTTATACGTAAGGATGAAAGAAAGAATCATTGTATAATCTAATCAAATCTCCACAATCACTTCTATAATTATTTCTATAATTAAGGCTAACATCCCCCTCAAACTCAAGATGGTGATGAGAAAACCAACGTGAGTTTGGATAGCAGCAGGTCATGAAAATGTTTAGGAAGGTCGGACTTAGTAAAAATGTCAACTGTTTGATTAATAGAATGAACATAGATAACCTTCAACAGACCGTGAACAAGATGTTGACGAACAAATGACAATTAATCTTAATATGCTTAGTTTGCTCATAAAAAACATCATTGTGAGCAATTTGAATGACACTCCTATTATCGCAATAAAGAGGGGAGGTAGAATTGTACGTTATGATTGTTCATTTGGAAAATTCTACCAGGTAAAATGGTTGTTTT
Organism: Malania oleifera; assembly: GCF_029873635.1. Lineage (NCBI taxonomy): Eukaryota > Viridiplantae > Streptophyta > Magnoliopsida > Santalales > Ximeniaceae > Malania > Malania oleifera. Next base: position 3,308,431 of record NC_080425.1, read on the forward strand.
TACGATTTTATAGTTTTGGTAAAAACTAGAGTTTTGACGTATGATCTCTAAACTTCTCAAAACTCCTTCATTTGCATTAAACTTAAAGTAAGAGATGCTTGAAACCCTTGTTTGCAGTTTAAATGATATTTTACGAACCATTTTACTATGTATTGTATACTTAACCAAATGAGTGTGACATTTGATATGAAATATGAATGTATTGAAATGAAAAGCATGTTTATGAAATATAGGAATTGGAGTTCCACATGATTATCAGGAAATACAGAAAAGAGATGTCGGTTAGATATCGAGTGCTCTATATGCAAGGGTTAAACCGAGAGTGCGTGTGCCAATTTATACCACAGAATGATGTATGAAAGAATGTATGAATGAGTTTGTGAAAAAAATTGGAATTGCTTAGATGATTTATGGAATGAAACAGGTTAATATATGATGTTGGAACCGCCTTATAAAGCTTGTTACTAATAAAGCTTTAGGTAAGCTTATTATTAGAGAGCCTTAAAAAGCTCGTTATTATCAGTAAGCGCGGTATCGTTGCTAGAATATGAGGTACAATGCAACCACCTGATAGTTTCTTTGGTGTGGGTATCGAGATAGTCGATTGGTACAAAGGGCCACTAGTTGATTTAAGTGCCAGGGTGGTGATGGCCAAATCGGATTGGAGAGAACATGATGCCTGACAATGCCTGCATGAACAAGGCTAGATCAGAGCTTTATTATCGTACAACCCTTGCCATGGGGGCAGTAAATGGATTAGTTATGATGTTTCAAAATTAGGATGAGTTCTATATACATATACATGATTTAAAAACTAAAATGGGCAAAGTCACAGGGTTGAGTACCGAACGGAGGGATGTTACAATGTATGGGCCTGTACCCTACCCTAACCTCGGGAACTCTCGCTTGTAATGATGCTGAATTATCTATTGCAGGAATTTTCTATATATATCTCCTATATTACATGATTAAGAATGTTTTAAATGTTTAATTGCTTCTACTGAAATAAACTTATGTTGTCACACACTGATGTAATATGATCTACCTTACTGAGAAGTGTCTCACCCCAATATACAAATATTGTTTTAGGTCCTACAGGAAACTGGTCCTAGACTGCTAGAGGGATTCTGGGGTATAGTGTTTTTATAGTTCATGTAAGTTCCTGTATATGTACTGGGCTTTGGTCAAGTTACCTTTTCGGGGATTGTAATAACAGATTATGTTTTTAGTATGTATGAATGTATAGGGGAAACAATTAGAAACTCTGGTAAGTTTGTAATAGATGTTTATGTTTTTCTGCTATGTATGATTATGCAGATCAGTATGGAACACCCGATTCTCCCTTAATTGGGCGGGTTGTATATGTATGGTATCAGAGATATGTATATTATGTATGTATAGTAGAACTCCGGGCCCACTTGGAGGGCCGAGGCATTACAGTTGGTATCCATGCCGTAGCCAGTCGGAAGTGTGATAAGATTCACACTGCCTGGTTATGGAAATGCTCAGAACTTAGGTTGCTAGATTCTGTAGACTAGACTTTACCAGAGTATAGGATGAGAATAAGATCTTCAAGTTTTTCTTTGTAGGCCTAGGGACAGAAATCCATTGACAGACTTTTTGTGTTTTTATGGATTAGTCGACGGTTCAAAAAAACATTTTGTTTCCAAGTGGAGAGATAGAACTTGTGTTAGAATGAGAGTGTCAAGTTAGTAGAGTATGTCATTATTAGGAATGCTAATTCATGAAATGTGTCTTATAGTATTATAGTTGTAGCAGATATGTACGGTACTAAGATGCTAAACAATTTTATTCAGGGTCAGTAGTCATCTGTAATAAGGTGACTCGAGATTTCCCAGTTGAGATTTAAGGGAGAGTTTTACTAGTCACCCTTATTATGTTTGATATGCATGACTTCAATATCATTCTAGGTATAGATTGGCTATCAGCCAGTATCGATTACCACAGGAGAGAGGTAGTATTTAGGCCGCCCAAGGAAGCAGGAATTCAAGTTCGTAGGGTCGTGTGTGCGTTCTGCGCCATGGATCCTCTCTGTTATCCAGACTAATAGATTACTCTAGGAGGGATGCCAGGGGTACTTGGCGTGTGTGAAAGAAATGCCGAAAGCAGAACTTAAGCTGGAAGAGACTCCTATAGTGAGCGAGTTTCCTGATGTGTTTCCATAGGACTTGCCGGGATTACCTCCAAATTACAAGTTGGAGTTTGCTATAGAGTTGATTCCAGGTATGGCACCAATATAGAAAGCTTCATATCGTATGGCTCTAGTAGAATTGAGAGAATTAAATGAGCAGCTACAGGAGCTACTAGATAAGGGATGTATCCGACCGAGTGTTTCACCCTGGGGAGCACCAGTACTATTTGTAAAGAAGAAGGATGGGTCGATGAGGATGTACATCGACTACATAGAGATTAACAAGGTGACGATAAAGAATAAATACCTGTTACCTAGAATTGATGATTTGTTTGACCAGCTACAGGGCACACAGATCTTCTCTAAGATTGATTTACGATCTAAGTATCACTAGCTGAAGGTGAAATCGGAGGACATACCAAATACAAATTTCCAAACCGGTATGTCCATTATGAATTCTTAGTTATGCCATTCAGTTTGACAAATGCACCTGCAGCATTTATGGATTTGATGAACAGGGTGTTTCAAGAATATTTAGACCAGTTCGTCGTAGTATTCATAAACGACATCCTAGTGTATTCTAGGAATCCTGTAGAGCATGAAATTCATTTAAGGCTGGTACTACAAGTACTCAGTGAGAAAATGTTATATGCTAAATTGAAGAAATGTAAGTTTTAGTTAGAACAAACTGCATTTCTAGGGCATATAGTGTCCAAGGAAAGAATATCAGTGGACCCTAGCAAGATAGAGACGGTAGTTGATTGGGCAAGACTGATGAATGTGTAGGAGGTTCAGAGTTTCTTAGGTCTGGCTGAGTATTATTATTGGTTCGTTGAGGGCTTCTCCAAACTGTCAGGTCCTCTGACGCAACTTATGAAGAACAACAGATTTGAGTGAACTGGGGAGTGTGAACAAAGTTTTCAAGAGTTGAAATAATGTTTAGTCACAGCTCCACAGATTTAAGTGAACTGGGGAGTGTGAACAATGTTTTCAAGAGTTGAAACAATGTTTAGTCACAGCTCCAGTATTAACCATTCCGTCAGGGGTGGATGATTATGTGATTTACAGTGACGCATCCCGGAAGGTACTTGGTTGTGTTTTGATGTAAGGGGGAAATATAATAGCTTATGCTCTCGTCAACTCAAGGAGTATGAGAAGAATTATCCTACGCATGATTTGGAGCTAGCATATGTTGTTTTTGCACAAAAGATTTGGCGGCACTACCTATATAATGAAAGGTGCGAGATCTTTACGGATCATAAGAGCCTCAAAAACTTATTCTCCCAAAAGGAGTTGAATATGAGGCAACGTAGATGGCTTGAGTTGATTAAAGACTATGATTGCACCATTAGTTACCACCCAGGAAAAGCTAATGTGGTAACTGATGCATTGAGTCAAAAGTCAGTGAGTATGTCGGTTTCAGTAGTTGTGGTATAGCATCATATCATGATGGATCTAGAGAGGCGGGGAGTGGAGTTCGTGGACAAGGATCCACAAGCATTCATTACCAGCTTAGTTGTTTAGCTAACTTTGTAGGAGAGAATCAAAGTTGCTCAGAAGGAGGACGCAGAACTAGTAGAGGTTATGGAAGGGGTTCAGGATGGTTTAAAACTGGATTTCAATATTTCAGATAATGAGGTATTGAGATTTCATACCAGGATTTGCGTACCGAATGACGCCGAGATTAAGAGGGTCATTCTAGAGGAGACACATCATTTGCTCTACACAGTACATCGAGGGAGTACGAAGATGTACATAGATCTCTGAGAATCTTTCTGGTGGTCTAACATGAAAAGAGAGATCGCACGTTTCGTAGACAAGTGTCTGACATGTCAGTAGGTTAAGGAAGAACACCAAAGGCCAGTGGGAGCACATCTCCATGGATTTTGTCATAGGGTTGCCAACAGCACTCCACAGACCAAATGCAATTTGGGTTGTAGTTGACAGATTGATGAAGACATCCCATTTCATCAGAGTGAAAGTTAGTTATTCCACGAATAGGTTGGCAGAGCTATATGTACAGGAGATTGTACGACTCCACGGCATCCCATTTTCTATCGTTTCATATCAAGACCCATGATTTACCTCTCGTTTCTAGAAGAGTTTGCCATGATGCTTTGGGATCGCAACTCACATTTAGTACTGCATTCCACCCGTAGACAGATGGTCAATCAGAGAGGACCATCCATATATTATAATATATCTTATGGGCATGCATACTGGATTTCAGTAGCAGTTGGATCAGATATCTGTCATTGGTTGAGTTCGCCTACAACAATAGTTATCAGGCTAGTATAGAGATGGCACCATATGAGGCTTTGTATGATTGCCGGTGTTGGTCTCCGTTGTATTGGGATGAGGTGGGTGAGCGACAGATTTTGAGACCAGAACTGATTAAGCAGACCTCTGCAAAGGTCAAGCTTATCAGGGAGAGGATTAGAGCAACTCAGAGTCAGTAGAAGAGCTATGCAGATACACGTTGACGGGAGCTAGTGTTCGAGGTAAGTGATGCTATATTCTTGAGGATTGCTTCGATGAAAGGAGTGAGGAGGTTTGGTAGGAAGGGCAAGTTGAGCCCTAGGTACGTTGGGCCATTCGAGATTCTGGAAAGAGTCAGTTCGATGGCGTACAAGATAGCATTACCTCCCGCATTGTCTAGGATTCACAACGTGTTCCACGTGTCCATGCTTAGGAGGTATATACCAGATCCTTCGCATATGATCAATTACAAGTTGTTGGAACTCGGGGTCACGTTAGTATATGAGGAGATACTAGTTCAGATCCTACATCATAGAGAGCAAAAGTTATGTAGGAAGAATATTCCTCTAGTAAAAGTTATGTGGCGTAATCACACATTAGAAGAGGCCTCATGGGAGTTAAAGTCAGAGATATGTAAAAAATATCCTCATCTTTTCAGAGACGCTCAGAGCTAGTCAGATAAGTAGAGCAGTAGGTAAGTGGTTTTATGTATGTATGTTTTGTTCATGTTTAGAGTATGTATGGTCTCCGAGAGAGTTTTGTACGAATATTATAATCTCCTGAGACATAGTATGTAACCACGGTACTCCTCCGTCATAAGTGAGGCAGGTAATAAATTTGGGATGAGACTGCTATGTGGGTAGCTGCCGACTCTTCTTAGGGTCGGAATAGCATCAGATAAGATGATGGGTTAGGAAATGGTTAGCAAATTTTGAGGACGAAATTCTTATAAAGAGGGGGGATTGTGGGAACTCGAACCCGAAAAATAAAATAAAATAATAAATAAATAAAATCATAAATATTTTGGAGGAGATATTTGTAGATATTTTTAGATATTTATATAATAAATATAGCGGAGGAGATATTTTTAGATTTTTTTTAGATATTTATATATAAATATTTTGGAGGAGATATTTTAGTTACTTAAGAGTTATGTTATGTATTTTTATATATATAACTCTCTCCCTCTCCCTCTCTCTCTCTCTCTCTCTCTCTCTCTCTCTCTCTCTTCGATCTTTGGCCGATCGTTGTTCGGTTCAATGATCAAAAGTTACCACAAGGATCAAGGAGTGAATATTTACAAGTCTAGCGGAGCGGATTCTCGAACTCGGAAAAAAAAGCTAGGGTTTGGTTTTCGAGCCTCTCGGGTTGTTTTTCAGGAAATAGGCAAGGGGATTTGTTTACATCAGTTATTTTAGAAAACTAAACCGGTAAAACTGTAGCTTATGTTTATATGTACGTTATGACTGTTCATTTAGAAAATTTTACCAGGTAAAATGGTTGTTTTTACGATTTTACGGTTTTGATAAAAACTAGGGTTTTGGCGTATGATCTCCAAACTTCTCAAAACTCCTTTATTTGCATTAAAATTAAAGTAGGAGATGCTTAAAACCCTTGTTTTCAATTTAAATGATATTTTACGAACCATTTTACTATGTATTGTATACTTAACCAAATGAGTGTGGCATATGATATGAAATATGAATATATTGAAATGAAAAGCATGTTTATGGAATATAGGAACTGGAGTTCCAAATGATTATCAGGAAATACAAAAAAAAGATGTCCGTTAGATACCAAGCGTTCTATATGCAAGGGTTAAACTGAGAGTGCGTGTGCCGATTTATACCACAGAATGATGTATGAAAGAATGTATGAATGAGTTTGTGAAAAATACTGGAATCACTTAGATGATTTATGGAATGAAACAGGTTAATATGCTTTTATTATAAATTATATATATGATGTTAGAACCACCTTCGAAATCTTATTACTAATAAAGTTTTAGATAAGCTTATTATCAGAGAGCCTTAAAAAGCTCGTTATTATCAATAAGCGCGGTTCCGTTGCTAGAATATGAGGTACAGTGCAACCACACGATAGTTTCTTTGGTGTGGTTATTGAGATAGTCTATTGGTACTGTCGCGATGTCCCGACGTGCATGTGCCTCGAGCGGCGAAATAAAAATCAATTTTAAATTTTTTTCAGGAAAAATCATGGAATGTCGGAGTCGCCACTAACCTTTTAGTGTGATTAGAACATATGATTACTACCCCATTAGGGGTAGAATGGGTCTATGTTACCAGAGTTAGGCTCGGAAGTTCGGTTACGCGAGGGGAAGGTACAAGCACCCCTACGTGCCCGTTCTTACGAGCGGTACCTAATTAATTTGAAATTATCCCTAAGTTAATCTAATAAGTCTTTAAATTACTCTTTTTTATGAATTTATAAATACACATGAAAAATAAATAAATAAATAAATAAATAAATAAATATAATATATACATATATATTCCCTCAGAGCTTAAGGTACGTGAAGCCCGAAGGCTCATATCCCCGCATTAAAATCATAGGGATTAAAAATCAAAAATATTTTATCAAATACACTCCCAAATTTTAGAAATTTTATGAGTTTTCCTAAGTGTGAAAATATTAGTTTGGGAGGTTTTGGATAATAGATGTAATAATTTAAACATAATAATAAAATTAAAAATAGTAATAAACTAGAATATTAGGATACAGCAATACGAAATATAAACATAAGATATAGTTGAAAATTCTAGAAATATGTGATAATAATAGCCCTAATATATTATAATGATAATACATTACCTATAATAATAATACTACTATAATAATAACACATATATATCTCACAATATTAATAACACATAAATACCAATACAATATTACAATACCACTTTAATATTTATATATATCATAACATGTAAATATTAATATTATACCATAATAATACTACTAGACTAATAATACATATATATATCATAATTTTAATAACTATACAATATGATATATCTTAACAAATACATGCAAAAACCCTAACTATAAATAATCAAAAACTTTAACATAACACTAATAAAACCCTATTAATATTGACAATAAAGGGAACATTTAAGAACATGACAATAAATCAAACCCTAAAAAAAAAAATCAACGTGCAATAATATGGAAATAATCAAAAATCCTAAAAATAAAATATGTACTAATAATTTGGAAACATATCAAACCCTAAAGTTGAAATGTGATAACAATATGGAAACACTCATAATCCTAAAATTAATAAACAATCTATATAGAGGCAATTAAACCCTAAAAACATTAATAACATGCTAATTATAATAACGATGATAATAACAATAATATTTCAACAATAATAAACAATATGCTTGTATTTATACATAAACAATGTACTTAATACTACCAATAATGTACAAATAATATAATATTTATACTAACACAATTCATCTAATAGTAATACTAATAAATTAACAATGATATAACTCATAATAGTATACAAACCAATAATAACATGCCAATAATAACAGTATTACTAATAGTGCTACACAAACAATATGTTATTAATACTAATATAATAATAATATTACTAATAATAATATTGTTAATAATAATATCATAACATTACTGTTGATAATAAAACACAAACAATACCATAATATTACTAATAATAATATACAGGGAATAATAATATTTATATGATCAATATATATAATAAAAAAAATTAGCACTGACAATAACATATATATATATACCTAGCTGGCTGGAGAAACCTGGAGGACCGCCGGAAGTCTTGGGACTGGCCGGAGAGATGTATGGTGACAGCAGCGATTTGTTGCAAGGGGGCGTTCGGAGATCTTGCTGCCGTGTACGTTCTGGGCAGAGGCGAGTCGCTGGAGTTGTACAGCAGAGAGGGTCCGGGGCTGCTGGTTTGCTGGGCGTGACTGGCTCACGCACAGCCGGGTGGTGGCTGGACTGTGTGGGGCGGAGCTGGAATTGCAGCTGGGCTTCCTCGGGCGTTCTGGAGAAGCTGGCAGCAAAGAACTCTGGCAGTGGGTGGCTGAGAGGTTAGAGGAGTGGCTAGGAAGAGGGTGGCCAGAGCTGTCGCTGGAGACTTGCCGGAGAGGACGTGGCTGGATTCTGCTGCTGGGATGGTTCTAGCCGTAGCGTGGAGGATGGCTGAGAGAGCCAAGGAGAGCAGGGAGGTCTTGCCGTGGCTGGAACAGGAAGAAGAAGAAGAAGGAGAAGAAGAAGGAGAAGCAGTTTTTTTTTTCTTTCTGCTTTGGCTCTGTGATGTGCGCGCCTCCCCCCCCCCCCCCCCCCCGGCGGGTGTCTCTCCTTGGGTGTGTGCGTAAGGCCCTTACATAAAAATTTTAGAAACCTAGCTCCTCTCCTTTTCCTTTTTTGGTTTTTTATTTTTTATTATATATTTTTTTCTTTTATACCTTTATGGTAATAATATATATAAGCATAATACTAATATGGTAATAATAATAATAATAAAAAAGTAATATTAATAATGATGAATATAGAAATAATGATAATAGTAAATGATAATAATAACAAGAGTAATAAAAATTAATAATAATAATAATAGCCAAATAATAATAATAATAATAATAGTGGTAAAAATATACTGGTAAAAATAACAAATAAAAAAAAAAATAAAAATAAAAAAAATAATAAATAAATAATAGTGATAATAATAAATTACTTGTAACAATATAGGAAAATAAATAATAATAATAATAATAATAATAATAAAATAATAGTAATAATAATAAATTACTTATATCAAAATAGGAAAATAATTAATAATGATAATAATAGTGAAAATAATAATAATAATAATAATATAAATAACAACAATAAAAATAATAATAATAATAATAATAATAATAATAATAATAATAATAATAATAATAATAATGAAATAATAGTGATAATAAAATAATAATAATAAAAATAAGGAAATAATAATAATAATAATAATAATAATAATAATAATAATAATAATAATAATAATAATAATAATAATAATAATACAATGAGAAAGGACCCCTTGTTCTATTTGGTTAAGGCAAAAATAGGGTGTCTACAGGTACGAAGGGCCATAGGTCGACTTAAGGGCCAGGGTGGTGATGGCCAAATCAGATTGGAGAGAACATGATGCCTGATAATGTCTGCACGAACAGGGCTAGATTAGAGCTTTATTATCACACAACCCTTGCCATGGGGGCAGTAGATGGCTTAGTTATGATGTTTCAAAACTGGGATGAGTTCTATATACATATACATGATTTAAAAACTAAAATGGGCAAAGTCACAGGGTTGAGTACCGAGTAAAGGGATGTTACGATGCATGGGCATGTACCCTACCCTAACCTCGGGCACTCTTGCTTGTAATGATGTTGAATTATCTATTGCATGAATTATATATATCCTATATTACAGGATTAAGAATGTTTTAAATATTTAATTGCTTATATTGAAATAAACTCATGTTGTCACACACTGATGTAATATGATCTATCTTACTGAGAAGTGTGTAACGACCTACTATTTATTTTCCAGTTCTGATTTTTTTTTTACACTATGCAATTTATATACTATAACATTTATAATGCTCTAATACCAAATTGGATTAAACTCAACCATCAACCTAAGCAGTAAGAAGCGAAATTCAAATAAACATAACCATATATAATTATATACAATACCAGAGTACTAAAATGTTTCCCAAAATATACATATATGACTGTTTCCTAAAATACCCTCAACTGGCTAGGGCTATACGAAAATACTCCTAAAAATACTAACTCTACTGTCAGGGCAATACTGAGTCCCATTTATCTGCGAGCCTGATCTGCGAGCCTACCTGGATCACCTGAAAAATGTTAAAGTAATGAGATGAGCCAACGCTCAGTAAGACGAAATATGCTATTGCTAGTGTGTGGCAAATAAGTTACAAAACTATGAAAATCTGTTACTATATAATCATGTATAACTGAATCTATAAATACAATACAAGTAATATAAACCACCATCTTTTCCATGTTGGTTAACATATCTGTACTTTAGGTTTCTATTCAAAATACTTCTAATGTACATAAGTATATTCTCTGTCTCTATAAAATCTGTATATATATAATAATAACTGAAAACTTCCCTGTGAATAACTGTGTGTCATGATTTAACCCGTCATGATAGGGTTGTGCGACTTGTAGGCGGGATTTATCCTAACTGGCGGACTAGGATAAACCACTATACTCCATCGGTCTAATCGGCCCTCCTCAACCCATATCCGATGGGAAGCCTTTCCACTCGTGGGCTCTATACGATCGACCTTTATATAATGTATTATCTGAATAGGTGGTTGCACTCTATACTTGTATATAGCTATGGTACCGTGCTCTGTAAACTATAATGGTCCAACAGGGTCTGATATTATATAATACATTTTCTTATATAACTATTTGTTTTACCATGATTCTGTAATAATTGTATTAACCATGACGCTATGATAAACTGTATTTGTATAAACTGTATTTCTGAAATGAACTATAAAACTATATGTCATGGTACTCTGTAAACTGTATCTGTATCAACTGTATAATCATGGTATTCTGTAATTACTATAAAATATATTCACTATCTATATAATCTGTAAAACATAGCTCTGAAAAATACTATGAAGCATGTCTCAGTACTATATTTATATTCTCAAGCCACACAATAATTTAAAACATATTATACATAATTGATAAACTGTATAAATTTCTGCTGTGAATAATAATCTGATAAAATATATATTTTATACTGAAAATCATTCTAAAAGTGCCTAGCATAGCATATTTCCCTTACCTGATTTTTACTAAAATCTCCCTACTATGAAGGGTCCTACACCCGCAGGGTTCTCCACTCAATACCCTGAAAACCATATATCTCAGAACAAAATATCATTATTTTTACATCTATTACATTTCCTACAACTGCTACTAAACCAATTTTTTTTAAAAGACCTTACCCTGAATTTGGGATGAAATCCAACTTCGTCCCACTGACGATCCGCTCCAGCAGACTTAGAGAGAACTTCCCCAGGAGCATCGTGGTGGCCTCAGCTCGTCGATCCGATGGCTAACGGGGTCCAAATCGAAGAAAAATGGGAGACAAACCGTAGAGAGAGGAGAGGGAGAGTCTTTGCTGAAATTTTTGCGTAAAAACTAAGTTTAAGCACTATTTATACTGCGGGATTCGTCAACGAGCCACGTCACCTCATTGACGAGTCCTGTAGAAAGTTCATCGACGAACCTACACCCTCATCGATGAATTTCAGACTTCCAAAAATCCTTTCTCGGTATCTTCTCGTCAATGAAACTTGTCTTCGTCGACGAGGCCCTCTTGTACCCTTGTTAACGAAACTTGTCTTTGTTGACGAGGCCCTCTTCTATCCCTCTTTATTATTTAAAAACCCTTATTCTTCGGGTCGTTATAAAGTGTCTTACCCCAATATACAAATTTTGTTTCAGGTCCTGTAAGAAACCGGTCCTAGACTGCTATAGGGATTTTGGGGTATAGTGTTTTGATTGTAATACCCAAACCCCGAAGGATCTGGGATATTTACTTTTTATCATTGATTCACAGCGGAAGTAAATAAACTCAATTATTATTTAAATCAGAGCGCTAATTAATCATATTACAATCATTTATTTTCGAAAGAAGAAAAATTACACAATGCATAATCATTTGACATCATACCAATATTTCTAATAAATCTTTATTTTTCTATCCCCACCTGCATGCTTGCTATGCCTGATTTCCGATATACCCTTCAGAGTTATCTGAAATGTAAAATATAATTGGGGTGAGACGACGCTCAATAAGTAAATAAGATTATTATTAGTGTGTGACCAAAATGAGCTTTTAAAATTTCGTAAAACAATATTTAATACTATAACTTCAAAATTACTTCAAAAATTTTAAAATTTCTACATAAAACTTTTACCATGAACTATAACAGTAAAATTTAATAACCATATACTGTGACTGTTAAATTAAACTTTTAACTTTAAAACTGTAAAAATATTTAATTATATACATATATATACTTTTCCTTATACGTTTCCTTCAGATCGTCATTTAGGCACAAGAATGACCCTTTTCATATAAACATATACTTTTCTTTCAAATCATCAATAACTTTGTACACGTAATTAAATATGTATAAATATATATTGTAAAAATCACCCTTAGACTTGTTAGTCGTAAGTCATGTTTACTCCCATGACTGGGTTGTGCGGTCTGAAAACTGGACTTAACTAGCTGGCCGACCAAACTAAATCAACGTACATAATCATTAAGTGAGATTTTCCTTATTAAGTCTTGGTCCGGAACTAAGTGTGCACTCAGGAGAAATCTACTACCATATATAATCACTCTGTAAATAGTGTGGGTGCACTCTGATCCGTTTAAACTCTAAGTTGCGGTACCGAACATCTATGACTTTAAACTTCCTTTGTCATAAGGGGTTTTAAAACATTCTTATTATAATTTATGCAATTTAAAATAATATCGTGAAAATTTCATCTTTACTCATATTTTCATGAAAATATGCATCCTAAAAATAAACTTATGCCACATAATTTTTGTGTTAAAAATAAATAAATAAATAAATATATATATATATATATATATATTTGAATAGAAAGAAATGCTGAAAATTACCCGAGTGGATTAGAACATTTCTTAACCCAAAAATAAATGCAAGTATATTAAAGATAAAACAGGTATAATTAAATATGCGAAAAAAAAACTTGAGAGAATTTTATGAAAATAACTAGCATAATCAAAATTTACTTACAAATAAATTCAGGTAAAAAATTTAAATAAAAATATAACATAATCAAATTTACTTACCTCTTTCTTTACATTGTGCTACGAACAAAACGAATATCTCTAAAAAATGAGATCGGAAAGAGTGGGTGAGTGAGAATTTAATTATAACCAAAATTCTCCCTCCACCACTAATTATTTCACTCACTAATCATTTTCTTCCTTTGAAAATTTTTTGTGAAAAATGAAGGTTGAGAGCTTCCTATTTATAAGAAAATTTTGGGGAAGAAAATGAAATTTGTAAAAGTGTGGAGAGAGATGTGAAATGATAATTTTTTTAAAATTAAAGTTGAATTAGGTATGTGCTAAGTATGGGATGGGGATGGGGATCATGAGGGGGAAATGGGAGTGCTTGCCAACACTCCCATTTAATTAATTTTTAATTAATTTACTTAATTAATTAATTTTTAATATTTTATTATTATTATTATTATTATTATTTTTAAAAATCATTATTATTATCATTGTTATTATTTTTAAGTTATATTTTAGTTTTTTTTTTTGAAAAAAAATTAAGTTCAAATTTCGAAAACTCATGTAGGCCATATGGTCTTGTGGGCCCCACACAACCTTGAGACCCAAGTGGGTCATCTATAACTCCAATAGTTCTCATACGGTTTTATGACCCCTATACAGCATCGAGACTCATGTGGACCCCCACAATGCTTCGGGGCTTATGTGGGCCCCGCATAGGATACCTATATTATTATCATTTTATCATATATTTCTACAAATTATGTTAGTCAAAACATTATTTTATGTATGTTTACTTATTTACTTATACAAACGGTATCTACCTTGTTTATCCTATGAAATTTCATTTTGACGAGGCCGACCTCTAGGGAGCGACTGAGTCATAATGGTCTCTAAGCACTCGCTTAGATAAGGTCTTTCTTAGGCATCAAATATGGAATCAATGATCCTAACAGAGAAACATTTTCGTTTTGATACTAACTAAGTGACCATTATTATTATTCTACATTTTTTTTTTGTTATTACATCCTCCACTCCTTATAAAAATTTCGTTATCGAAATTTACTAAAATTAAAATGAGTACATTGTATAATGTTGTGTTTTTATCCGATCCTGCTATCGTCGAAAAGATGTGGGTATTTCTGGCATATTTTTGCTTCTAGTTCCCATGATGCTTCCTCAATGTCATGGTTGTGCCAGAGCACTTTTACCAATGAAATCTTCTTTATGCGTAACTTCTGATCATTCTTGTCTAAAATCTGAATTGATACTTCTTCATATGATAAAGTGTCACTAACTTTTAATGACTCATAATTTATCACATGAGAAGGGTCTGGAATGTACTTCTTTAACATTGAGACATAGAATACATCATGAATTCTCGATTGTGCAGAAGGTAGGGCAATTCTGTAAGCGACTGGACCAATCTTCTCCAATACCTCGAATTGTCCAATATACTCGGGGCTTAGTTTGCTCTTTTTCCAAAATCTCATGACTTTTTTCATTGGAGCGACTTTTAAAAATATATTATCCCCCACTTCAAACTCCAACTCATGCCGACGAGTATTTGCATAGCTCCTTTGCCAACTTTGAGCAATTTTTATTTTGTCCCAAATGAGCTTCATTTTCTCAAAGGTCCTTTGTATAATCTCGGGACCTAAAAGTCGTTGTTCACCCACCTCATCCCAATATAATGGGGATCGACACTTTCGACCATATAACGCTTCATATGGTGCCATCTCTATGCTGGACTGATAATTGTTGTTATAGGAGAACTCAACTAACGGCAGATACTGAATCCAACTTCCTTTAAAATCTAGTACACAAGCTCTCAATGTATCCTCCAATATCTGAATGGTTCTCTCCGATTGTCTATCAGTTTGAGGATGAAATGTTGTGCTGAAAGTAAGTTGGGATCCTAAGGCTCTTTGTAAACTCTTCTAGAATTGTGATGTGAATCGTGAATCTTGATCTGATATGATAGACACGGGCACACCATGTAGTCTAACTATCTCTTGAATATACAACTCTGCAAGCTTGGTCATAGAGTAGTTATCTTTGATTGGAATAAAGTGAGCGGTCTTCGTTAGACGATCAACAACCACCCAAATGGTGTTCTGTCTATGGAGTGCTGGAGGGAGCCCAATTACAAAATCCATAGAGATGTGCTCCCATTTCTACTCGGGAATGTGAAGTGGTTGCAGTGGTCTTGCTGGTCTCTGATGTTCAACCTTTACTTATTGACAAGTAAGACACTGTTCCATAAATTGTGCAATCTCCCTTTTCATGTTATTCCACCAAAAAGACTCTCTCAAGTCCCGATACATCTTCGTGCTTCCGGGATGTACTGTATAAAGAGATCGATGAGCTTCTTCCAAGATTTTTCTTTTGATATCTTTGTCATTAGGCACACACAATCTAGTTTGGAATCTCAAAACTCTATCGTCAGAGTGGTTAAAGTATCCCTTCAGTCCACTTTGTACCTTACCCATAATCTTCACTAGCTCTGCATCTTCTATCTGTGCAGCCTTAATCTTCTCCGATAAGGTTTGTTGGATTACCAGATTAGCAATGAGATCTTGATGATTTCCTTCCACTATTTCCACACCAAATCTTTCAAGGTCCATCATGATTTGATGTTGGGTTACCATTTCTGAGACTGATGCATTCATTGACTTTCGACTTAATGCATCTACTACCACGTTGGCTTTTCCCGGGTGGTAGTTGATGGTGCAATCATAATCTTTGATTAATTCTAACCATCTTCCATGTCTTATGTTTAATTCCTTTTGTGTGAAGAAGTACTTGAGACTTTTATGGTCTGTGAAAATCTCACACCTTTCATCATACAGATAGTGTCTCCAGATCTTTAGTGCGAATACCACAGCTGCCAGTTACAAATCATGTGGTGGATAATTCTTCTTGTACTCCTTGAGTTGTCGAGAAGCATATGCAATGACCTTCCCATATTGCATTAATACACACCCGAGCCCTTTCCGAGATGCATCACTGTAAATCACAAAACCATCTTCTCCTGATGGAATTGTCAGCACCGGGGCAGTGATGAGTCGTTGCTTTAATTCTTGAAAGCTTTGCTCACATTCATCAGTCCACTCATACTTCACATTCTTTCTTGTCAATCTTGTCAGAGGACCAGATATTTTAGAAAACCCTTCCACAAATCGACGATAATATCCTGCTAGACCTAGGAAACTCCTAATTTCATGAATATTCTTCAGTCTTACCCAATCCACTATTGTCTCTATTTTACTTGGGTCCACAGAAATACCATCGTTAGATATCACGTGCCCTAAGAATACAACTCTTTCTAGCCAGAACTCACATTTCTTAAGTGTGGCGTAGAGTTTCTTTTCTCTTAGTACTTTGAGTACTAGCCTCAAATGGTTCTCATGTTCTTGGGGGCTTTTTGAATAAATCAAAATATCATCAATAAAGACTACCAAAAATTGATCTAGATATTCACGAAAGACCCTATTAATAAGGTCCATAAATGCAGCAGGGGCATTGTTCATTCCAAATGGCATGACTAAGAATTCATAGTGACTATATCTCATTCGGAATGCAGTCTTTGGAACATCTTCTGATTTGATTTTCACTTGATGGTACCCTGATCGAAGGTCAATTTTTGAGAAGACTTATGTTCCTTGGAGTTGATCAAACAAGTCATCTATGTGAAGTATTGGGTACTTGTTCTTAATTATTACTTTATTTATTTCCCAATAATCAATACACATTCTCATCGATCCATCTTTCTTTTTAACAAATAGTATCGGTGCTCCCCATGGTGACACGCTGGGTCTGATGGATCCTTCGTCCAACAACTCTTGTAATTGTTCCTTCAGTTCTTTCAATTCTACCGGTGCCATTCTGTATGGAGCTTTGAGTATCTATGTCATCCCTGGTAGTACGTCGATAACAATCTCGATTTCACGGTCAAGAGGTAGCCCAGGTAAATCCTCAGGGAATACATCAGAGAATTCCCTTACTATTAGGATATCCTCAAGCTTTAATTCTTCCCTTAGTGCCTCCACCACGCATGCTAGGTACCCTTGACATCCATTCAAGAATAATCTCTTTGCCTAGATCGCCGACAATATTTTTGGTGAAGGGCATACATGAGTTCCATTGAACTTTGATTCTTGCTCTCCAGGAGGTCTAAACACCACCTCCTTATTATAGCAATTTATACTAGCATAGCTAGAAGCTAGCTAGTCCATCCCAAGAATTACGTCAAACCCATGCATACTAAATACTACCAAGTTAGCCTGTAGTATTCTTTACTCAACACAAATTGGGTAACCTTTAAGTATTTTTATACATACTACCGAGGTTCCCGTTGGTGTAACCACAGATAACTCAGTTTCTAATAGCTGAGTCTCTACCCCACATATTTTAACATAAGTTGTAGATATAAAAAAGTGTGTGGCTCCAGAATCAAATAATACTACTAATTTCTTGGAGAATATGAGAATAATACCTGTCACCACATCATTAGTATTTTCTGCATCTCCTGGAGTTATGGCATAGACACGCGCCTGAGTGGTGTTCTGCTGATTATTGTTTCGAGGTGCCTAGTTACCTCCTCTTTGTTGATTTGGGTTATAGGAGTTGTTTTGTGGGCATTCTCATTGCATATGACCAGGTTTACCACACGAATAACAAACCCTTAATCCGGCTTGACACTCACCCCTATGTATTTTGTTACATTTTGGACAAGGGGTGCATTGTGCGTTATTTGGACTTTTCGTTGTTTGCCTTTACCCCACATTATTGTTATTGTTGTTGTTGTTGCTCCTTTTCCAAGGTCCTTGATTCTATTAGAGTGAAACCTTGTGGCATGGGCTTTTTTCTCTAGTCGGATATTTCCGCACTCGTTTGTAGACTTTCTTCTGCCTTCATTGCTTTGTTTACTAATTTGGAGAAGTCTTCAAGCTCGAATACTGTTACCATTTCATAAATCCTTAAGTTCAAGACTTCTTCAAATTTTCGGGCTTTCTTTAATTCGTCCGAAACCAAATATGATGCAAACTGGGATAATTCAATGAATTTTGCTACATATTGTTGTACGTTCATATTTCCCTGTTTTAACTCCAAAAACTCCCTGACCTTAGCATCTCTGGTGGTTTTCGGGAAAAAACGTTCGAAGAAGACTTCCTTGAAACGCTCTCACATAATGATTGTTGGATTTGGTCTTGCCTTTAGGAGTAAATTTTTCGAGTTCCACTAGTGTTTGGCCTCACCAGTCATTTTATAGACAGAATATAACACATTTTGTTCGTCCGTGCAATGAAGGACTCGTAGTATTTCTTCCATTGCTTGCATCCAATCTTCTGCAGCAATTGGATCAATTTTTCCCTTAAAAGTCGGAGGGTGCATTCAATTGAACTGTTCAACCATACAACCTTCATGGGTTGATGGACCATTCCTTTCCTTGGAGTTCCGCAGAAATTCCGCCATGACTTGTGTCATATCACGCAACACTGTAGTAGCATTGATTTCTTCTCCATTGCAAGTCTCCATATTATTCTCGTTTCCTTCAACACTCACGTTGTTGTTCTTCGGGTCCATATTGAGGGAAAGGACTAGAGTTATTTTAAAATCATAACCTTATCTTTAAAGTTTAATCAAAGTTATAGGCAAAAGAAAAACATCTTAGTTTACCCGATCTTACCCACATCATGGTTTATGTCTATGCTCTGGTAAAATTATTTCTTAGAGCCTACAGAACTTATAACCCATTGCTCTGATACCAAATGTAATACCCCAACCCCGAAAGATCTATGATATTTACTTTTTACCATTGATTTACAGCGAAAGTAAATAAACTCAATTATTATTAAATAAGAGTGTTAATTAATCGTATTACAATCATTTATTTTCAAAAGAAGAAAAATTACACAATGCATAATCATCTGACATCATACTAATATTTATAATAAATCTTTATTTTTTTTATCCCCACCCGCATGCTTGCTATGCCTGATTTTCGATATCTCCTTCAGAGTTATCTGAAATGTAAAATATGATTGGGGTGAGATGACGCTCAGTAAGTAAATAAGATTATTATTAATGTGTGGCCAAAATGAGCTTTTAAAATTTTGTAAAACAATATTCAACACTATAACTTCAAAACTACTCCTAAAATAAATGTAAATTTAAAATTTTCTACATAAAACTTTTACCATGAACTATAATAGTAAAATTTAATAACCATATATTGTGACAATTAAACTTTTAACTTTAAAACTGTAAAAATATTAAATTATAAACATACACATACTTTTTCTTATACGTTTCCTTTAGATTGTCATTTAAGCACAAAAATGACCCTTTTCATATAAACATATACTTTTCTTTCAAATCATCAATAACTCTGAACACGTAATTAAATATGTATAAGCATATATTATAAAAACCACCCTTAGGCCTGTTAGCCGTAAGTCATGTTTACCCCCATGACTGGGTTGTGCGGTCCGAAGGCTGGACTTAACTGGCTAGCCGACCAAACTAATTCAACGTACATAATCATTAAGTGAGATTTTCCTTTGTAAGTCCTAATTCAAAACCAGGTGTGCACTCAGGAGAAATCTACTACCTTATATAATCACTCTGTAAATAGTGTGGGTGCACTCTGATCCGTTTAAACTCTAAGCTGTGGTACCGAACATCTGTAACTTTGAACTTTCTTTTTTGCCATAAGGGGTTTTAAAACCATCTTATTATAACTTATGCAATTTAAAATAAAAATTGTGAAAATCTCATCTTTACTCATATTTTCATGAAAACATGCATCGTAGAAATGAACTCATACCACACCATTTTTGTGTTAAAAATATATATATTTGAATAAAAAGAAATGTTGAAAATTACTCGAGTGAATTAGAACATTTTTTAACCCAAAAATAAATGTAAGTATATTAAAGATAAAATTGGTATAATTAAATATGCGTAAAAATAAACTTGAGAGAATTTTATGAAAATAACTAGCATAATCAAAATTTACTTACAAATAAATTCGGATAAAAATTTTAAATAAAAATCTAACATAATCGAATTTACTTACCTCTTTCTTTACCTTGTGCTACGAACACAACGAATATCTCTAAAAAATGAGATCGAAAAGAGTGGGTGAGTGAGAATTTAATTATAACCAAAATTCTCCCTCGACCACTAATTCTTTCACTCACTATTCCTTCTCTTTCTTTGAATTTTTTTTTTTTTTTTTTGTGAAAAATGAAAGTTGAGAGCTTCCTATTTATAGGAAAATATTGGGGAAGAAAATAGATTTTGTAAAAGTGTGGGGAGAGGGGTGAAATTATAACTTTTTTAAAATTAAAGAATGGGTATGGGATGGGCTAGGTATGAGCTAAGTATGAGATGGGGATAGAGATCATGTGGGGGAAATGAGAGTGCTTGCCGACACTCCCATTTAATTAATTAATTAATTAATTAATTTTTTAATATTTTTTTATTATTACTTTTTTAAAATCATTATTATTATCATTGTTATTATTTTAAGCTATGTTTTAGTATTTTTTTTATTTGAAAAAGAATTAAATTCAAATTTCGAAAACTCATGTGGACCCCACATGGTCTTGTGGGCCCCACACAACTTTGAGACCCAAGTGGGTCATATATAACTCTAATAGTTTTTATATGATTTTATGAGCCCTACATAGCTTCAAGACTCATATGGAACCCCATACGGCTTCAAGGCTTATGTGGACCCTGCACAATGTTGTGGGCCCCGCATAGGATACCTATATTATTATCATTTTATCATATATTTCTATAAATTATATCAGTCAAAACATTATTTTATGTATATGTACTTATTTACTTATACAAACTGTGTCTACCCTGTTTATCCTATAAAATTCCATTTTGACCAGGCTGACCTCCAGGGAGCGACTGAACCGCAATGGTCTCTAAGTACTCGCTTAGACAAGGTCTTTCTTAAGCATCAAACATGGAATTAAGGATCCTAACAGAGGAACACTTTCATTTTGATACTAACTAAATGACCATTATTATTATTCTACATTTTTTTTTGCGGGTTATTACATTAATAGTTCATGTAAGTTCCTGTATATGTACTGGGCTTTGGCCAGGTTATCTTTTTGGGGATTGTAATAACAGATTCTGTTTTTAGTATGTATGAATGTATAGAGGAAACAGTTAGAAACTTTGGTAAGTTTGTAATAGATGTTTATGTTTTTCCACTATGTATGATTATGTAGATTAGTATGGAACACCCGATTTTCCCTTAATTGGGCGGGTTGTATATGTATGGTATCAGAGATATGTATATTATGTATGTATAGTAGCACTCCAGGCCCACCTGGAGGGCCGGGACGTTACATACCCCATGGAAGAAAGAATTAAAAAGGATTTGATGTTACTGCCCATATCAACAAGGTGTACTTTTCTTTTCGGAAGTCTTCTCATAAGAACTGCACGGTTAAGCGTGTTTGGCTTGGAATAATTTTGGAATGGGTGACCTTCTGAGAAGTTTTCTCAAGAAGTGTGTGAGGACAAAATACACTGGAAATAACATGTGTTGGTTTTTGGGACCATTTATTAGTCTGATAAGGCCCGCCCCCTGTTGTTTGGTCCAGGTGGAGGAGGAGAGACGCAGTGCTTGTAGTGATCCTAAAAAGAATTATTATTAAAAAAATTAAATTAAAAATTTTAAAAATGAATAAATAAATAAATAATTAATTAATACCTTCAGGATTCATGCACAGTAGCGGACAGAGGCCCCCGCTCATTTCCTTCGTTCCCTCTCTCCTACTCTCCTCCATCTCCTCTTCGATATTTAGTCAATTGGAAATCTGAAAATACCGTTGGGCTCTGTTTGGCGCCACCGACACTTCTATTGGAGCGGATCTGTCGTGGGAGCGGCGTAAACATAACTCCTGGAGTAAGTTCAATTATCAAACTTACCTCAATTTCTCTTAAACTATAAGTCCAATTAACAAACGAAAATTGTTAGGAGACTCGTGGGGAGATTCTCTACAATCTAGCTGGAGCGAATTTTTGAATTCGAGCTCTGGGGTACAAATCCTAAATCGGAGGTAAGTTTAATAATTTAGGCTTTATTAGGCTATTTAGGGTATTCAAAGTTTAGGGAAATTTTAGGAAAAGTTACTCTATGGATTGTGATGAATAATGTAGTGAAATTTGAATTTCAGGGTCTTAGGGGTTTTTTAACGCTTGGGGCGTAAGTCTGGGTGTTATCAGGTTTTTTTTTTAGGAATCAAGTAAGGGGATTAAGTTAAATCAATAATTTTATGAAATTTGAATCCATTTAATTGTTATGTTTATATAAATATTTATTTATTTATTTGGAAATTTAAAGGTTATTTTGAAAACCAGCCGTTCGAAATGAATTTTACAAACTTAGGATATATGGTATGGTATTTTTGAATAAAATGAACGGTGGAAAGTCTGTTCATTTATATGGATATGTTAAAATGTGGAAAATTGTGTGGCAGATGATTTAATTTGTATCAGTTATTGTATATATGGATTTAGGATTTTGAAATACTGGATTGTTTGAGAAATACTGGAATGGTTGTGAAAAATACTGGAACTGCTTGTGAAAAATGCAAGACTTTGATTTAACGGCCAAGGGCCAGGGGTTTGATTAAACGGCTTTGACTAGGTTGTATTTTATGTCCAGGGGCCAGATTTTGGACTAATATGGAATATATGTGAATCAATATTTTAAATGGTATTTTATATTATATAAATTGCATGATATGTTTTAGGAACCCTGAGGACCAGTGTATTATGAGTACGCTACCGTTGCTAAAAATTTGTTATGTGGCCGTGTGCGCCCACACCTGTACTAAGAGGTGTAGGGTAGCCTTGTCCGATTTGCCTATGTGAGGTGAATGCACCCCCTAGGTGAGGGCAATCGGACCAGCAGTTGGAGCTACATAGACGCGCAGAGTATGTTAGCGTAGAGTACATATGACTATTGTCTGGGTGGATCCCCTAGGACAATAGTCCAGCCTTGGGCCGCACAACTCGTGCCATGGGGAAGTAAATAGCGTGTTTGTCACAGGGAGTGTCTTATATGCATATCTATTAATTTATGTGAATACAGTTAATTAATAAGATAACTTCGAGGACTTACTGAGAAAGGTGAATGCCCTAGTAGCAGTAATGGTACTAGAGCAGAGGGAAACTACTTGTATGTATGGGTAATCTTCCCTATCCTTGACTAATTGTGTGTGTGAGTGTAAAATACGAATGTTTTCATAAATGTGTTTATCTGCTTAGTGAACTGCTTATTTTCTGGACACTAAATGCATGTTGGCCATAGACCGACATTAACTTAGTCTTTCCCTTACTAAACTGTGTCTCACCCCTAGTTTACAAACTATCTCTTCAAGAAATCCTAGAGAACGGGTCTAGCGAGCTAGAGGAGCTAGGCTAGAGGTGTAAATTTATGTAGGTAGTGTGCAGATAAAGATTTTATTTTTATTTAGTTTTATGGGATGTAATTATGTGAAAATGGATATATTTGTGTATAAATATAGTTAAAACTCTGGTAATGTACTTTGAGGATTTTGGTATTTTATTTCCGCTACATATATGTGTTTTATTTATGATGAATAAGGTATTAGGTACACAGACGTCATAAAAAGTAGCACTCCGGGTCCACGTGGTGGGTTGGGGTCGTTACAGGTGGTATCAGAGCCTAGGTTTGCTAGGTTCTGCAGACTTTGAGGATTGATTATTACTAGAGTATCGGTTGAGATAAGATAGGTGTAGGATTGGGTAGGTTAAGATGGGTTTTTGTCTGGAAGCTTGGAGGTAGAAATCTATTAACGGACTTCTGTGATTTTCTGAATCAGTCGCGAGTTTCAAAAAACCATGATAAATCCATTGATGGTTTCGTTTCTAGGTGGAGGGACTGGAACTCAAAAAATTTAGGTTGGAATGTTAGGATGAGTGGGTATGTATGTGAAGTTAATGTTAGGATGAAGATTTTTACCTCAATGGTTTTGTGATAGAATTGGAATATGAATTATTAAATTAGAACCTGTATATTATATCAGTTCCATTATTCCATATTTGCATTAGTTATGTTAAATGTGAAATTTCTAAGTCCGGTTATATCCTATTTACATACTCTCATATATTGTCATTGTATTATTTGATTCAGGCGCAACCCACTCATTTGTGTCTCGGGGATTTGTTAAACTATGTGGGTTAGAGGTTCAACTGTAAGAGATAGAGTTAGTAGTGGGCACACTGACAGGGTTAGTGCTAGAATGTAGCAAGGTGATTAGGGATTATTCAGTTGAGATTCAGGGGAGAGTGCTGCCTGCTAGCTTGATAGTCCTTGATATGCATGGTTTTGATATTATTCTGGGCATGGATTGACTAGCATCCAGCTACGCGAGTATTGACTATCGTAGGAAGGAGGTGGTATTCAGACCTCCTGGGGAGTAGGAGTTTGTATTTGTTGGGTTGTGTGTGCGTTCGACACCATGGATCCTTTCGGCTATCCAGGAAAAGAGGTTACTTTTGGTGGGATGCTAGGGATACCTTGCAATGGCGAAGGAAGCACTGAAGGAGGAGCTCAAATTGGAAGATATCCTAGTGATAAGGGAGTTCTCTGATGTTTTTCCAGAGGATTTACCGGGGTGACCTTTTGATCGTAAGGTGGAATTTGCATTTGATCTGATCCCAGGGATAGCACCAATCTCCAAAGCCCCATACAGAATGGCTCCAGCTAAATTAAAGGAGTTAAACGAGCAACTACATGAGCTTCTAGACAGGAGGTTTATTAGGCCGAGTGTATCGCCCTGGGGTGCATCGGTGTTGTTTTTGAAGAAGAAGGATGGGTCGAGGACGATGTGCATCAACTACCGGGATATTAATAAAGTAACAGTGAGGAACAAGTATCCATTACCCCAAATTGATGACTTGTTTGATCAGCTTCACGGTACGCAAGTTTTCTCCAAAATCGATCTGTGATTTGGATATCATCAGGTGAAGGTTAGATCAGATGATGAACCAAAAACTTCTTTTCGAACTCGGTACGACCATTATGAGTTCTTGGTTATGCCGTTCGGGTTGACGAATGCTCCAGCGGTATTTATGGATCAGATGAACAGGGTATTCCCCGAGTACTTAGACCAGTTTGTTATTGTGTTCATAGATGATATTTTGGTCTATTCGAGGAGCCCTAAGAAGCTTGAAGCTCATCTGAGACTAGTACTTCAGGTGTTCAAGGAAAATAAGTTATTTTCTAAACTTAAGAAATGTGAATTCTGGCTAGAGCAGGTTGCATTTTTGGGTCATGTGGTATCCAAGGAAGGGATTTTAGTGGATCTGAGCAAAGTAGAGGCTGTAGTTGATTGGGCAAGGCCGAAGAACGTGCAAGAAGTCAAAAGTTTTCTAAGTCTTGCCAGATACTACCGCCGATTTGTCAAGGGGGTCTCCAGATTATCAAAGTCTTCGACTGGACCGACGAATGTGAGCAGAGCTTCTAGGAATTGAAGCAGTGTCTAGTCACTGCCCTAGTGTTGACCCTTCCATTAAGTGAGGGTGGATTTGTAATTTATAGTGACGCATCATAGAAAGGACTTAGTTGTGTTCTAATGTAGCAAGGGAAAGTCATTGTGTATACGTCTCACCACTTGAAAGAGTACGAAAAGAACTATCCTACGCACGACTTGGAGCTGACAGCAGTTGTGTTTGCATTGAAGATCTGGCGACACTACCTTTATAGTGTAAGGTGTGAGATCTTTACTAACCATAAGAGTCTCAAGTACTTCTTCACCCAGAAGGAGTTGAATATGAGGCAGTGCAAATGGCTCGAGTTGATAAAGGATTACGACTGCACAATTAGCTATCAATTAGGAAAGGCGAACGTAGTAGCCGATGCATTAAGCCAAAAATCTAGGGGTACGTCAGCCTCAGCAGTTATGGCTTCGCATCATATCATAATGGACCTGGTGAGGTTGGGTGTAGAATTGGTAGAAGAGAATCATCAGGCATTCATTTCTAGTCTGGTGGTTCAACCGACTTTACGGGAGAGAATTAGAACAACTCAGTTGAAAGATGCAGAGTTGATGGAGATTGTAGAGAAGGTACAGGTTGAGCAACACATAGACTTTAATGTTGCTGAGGAGGGAGTTCTCAAATTTCAAACTCGATTGTGTGTACCATATGACGCAGAGATAAAGAAGGCGATTCTGGAAAAAGCTCACCGCTCTCTTTATACTGTTCACCCGGGTAGCACAAAGATGTATAAAGACTTGCGAGAATCGTTCTGGTGGAGTAACATGAAGAGGGAAATTGTTAAATTTGTGGTTTAGTGCTTGACATGTTAGCAGGTGAAGGCGGAAACCAGAGGCCAGCGGGACCACTTCAACCACTAGACATCCTTATGTGGAAGTGGGAACATATCTCGATGGACTTTGTATCGGGATTGCCTTCAGTGTTGCATGGGCAGGATGCCATATGGGTAGTTGTTGACAAATTGACAAAGACTGCCCATTTCATTCCGGTTAGAACCAGTTACTCCATGGATAAGCTGGCAAAACTTTATGTTCAGGAGATAGTCAGAATACATGGCGTGCCCGTGTCAATTGTTTCAAATCAAGATCCACGGTTCACTTCCCATTTCCGGAAGAGTTTCCAGGGAGCGTTGGGTTCTCAACTCACTTTCAGTACTGCATTTCACCCTCAGATAGATGGACAGTCCGAACGAACCATTTAGATCCTTGAGGATATGTTACGGGCATGTGTGTTAGATTTTGGAGGTAGTTGGATCCGATATCTGCCGTTGGTTGAGTTTGCATACAATAACAGTCACCAGACCAGCATTGGAATGACACCATATGAGGCTTTGTATGGTCGCCGGTGTTAATCTCCGTTGTACTGGGATGAAGTAGGTGAGCGGTAGCTTTTGGGACTAGAACTTGTTCAGCAGGCCTCTGCAAAGGTCGAACTTATAAGGGAAAGGATTAAGGCAGCCCAAAGTCGGCAGAAGAGTTATGCAGATACTCTCTGACGAGAGCTAGAATTCGAAGTAGGTGATATGATATTCTTGAGGATTGCTCCGATGAAGGGGGTGATGAGGTATGGAAAGAAGGGCAAGTTGAGCCTTAGATACATTGGGTCGTTCGAGATTCTGGAGAGGATTGGTTTGGCAGCGTACATGATAACACTACCCCCAGCGTTGTCCAGGATACACGACATGTTCCACGTGTCCATGTTGAGGAGGTACGTTCCAGACCCCTCGCATATGATCAGTTATGAATCGTTGGAGATCGGGTATACTCTACTATACAAGGAGGTACCAGTTCAGATTCTGGACCGGAAAATACATAAACTGCGTACTAAGGATATACCGTTAGTGAAGGTGCTGTGGCGAAATCATGTAGTTGAGGAGGCTTCTTGAGAGTTAGAAACGGAAATACGCCAGAAGTACTCGCAGCTGTTCAGCGAAGGCTAGTGTCAGACAGGTAAGGGTATGATGGTATATAAAGGGATTAGAGTAGGTTGTGTGGTTAGTGGTGTATAGTTTTAATTACGGATAGTCTTTGGGAAACTTTGTTATGATTATTGTAATTTCCCAAAGGCAATATTGTAACCACGGTGTTCCTCTGCCATAAGTGAGAGTAGTTAATAAACTTGGGACGTAGCCGCTATGTGGGTGACTATCAACTCTTCTATAGACAAAGGTAATGAGTTAAGAATGTGATTGATAATAGTTAACAAACTTCGATGACAAAATTTTTATAAGGAGGGGAGAATGAAGTGATTCTAAAAAAAAATTATTATTAAAAAAATTAAATTTAAATTAAATTTAAAATTTTAAAAAAATTTAATTAATTAATTAATTAATGTAATATAATAATATTATATTATAATGATATAATATATATATATATATATATATATATATATATATATAGTAACTTTCCTAAAGGATCTTTGATCCTTTAGGATTCACGCACAACAGCAGACAGAGGCACCCCCCCCTCATTTCCTCCGTTCGCTCTCTCCCACTTTCCTCCATCTCCTCTCCGATATTCGGCCGATTGGAAATTTGAAAATACCGTTGGGCTCCGTTTGCCACCACCAACACTTTTACTGGAGCGGATCTATCGTGGGAGCAAAAATTGTCAGGAGACTCGTGGGGAGATTCTCTATAATCTAACTGGAGTGAGTTTTCGAATTGGAGCTCCGGGGTACCAATCCTAATCGGGGGTAAGTTTAATAATTTAGGTTTTATTAGGCTATTGAGGGTATTCAGAGCTTAGGAAAATTTTAGGGAAAGTTACTTTAGGGGTTGTGATGAGTAATGTTGTGAAATTTGAATTTCAGGGTTTCAGGGATTTTTGAACGCCTAGTGCGTAGGCCGGGGTGTTATCAAATTTTTTCAGAAATCAGGTAAGGGGATTAAGTTAAATAAGTAATTTTATGAAATTTAAATCCATTTAATTGTTATGTTTATGTATATATTTATTAATTTAGGAATTTAAAGGTTATTTTGAAAATCAGCCGTTCAAAATGGATTTTACAAACTTAGGATATATGGTATGGTATTTTTGAATAAAATGAACGGTGGAAAGCCTGTTCATTTATATGGATATGTTAAAATGTGGAAAATTGTGTAGAGGATAATTTAATTTGTATGGATTATTGTATATCTGGATTTTAGATTTTGAAATACTGGATTGTTTGAGAAATACTGAAATAGTTGTGAAAAATAATAACAGGGAATATATGTGAATTAATATTTTAAATGATATTTTCTATTATCTAAATTGCATGATATGCTTTAGAAACCCCGGGGACCAGTGTATTGTTAGCATGGTACAGTTGTTAGAGATTTGTTATGTGGTCGTGTGTGCCCACACCTGTGCTGAGAGGTGTAGGGTGGTCTTGTCCGATTTGCTTGCGTGAGGTGAATGCACCCCTTGGGTGAGGGCAATTGAACCAGTAGTTGGAGCTGCAGAGACTCGCGGAGTATGTTAGCGGAGAGTACAAATGACTATTATCTGGGTGGATCCCCCAGGACAATAGTTCAGCCTTTAGGCCGCACAACCCGTGTCATGGGGAAGTAAATGGCGTATTTGTCAAAGGGAGTGTCTTATATGCAAATCTGTTAATTTATGTGAATACAGTTAATTAATAAGATAACTTTGAGGGTTTACTGAGAAAGGTGAGTGCTCTGGTAGTAGTAATGGTACTATAGCAGAGGGAAGCTACTTGTATGGGCGGGTAATCTTTCCTATCTTCGGCTAATTGTGTGTGTGAGTATAAAATAAGAATGTTTTCATAAATGTGTTTATTTGCTTAGTGAACTGGTTATTTTCTATACACTAAATGCATGTTGGTCACACACTGACATTAACTTAATCTTTTCCTTACTAAGTTGTGTCTCACCCCTACTTTACAAACTATTTTTTCAGGAAATTCTAGAGAACAGGTCTAGCGAGCTAAAGGAGCCAAACTAGAGGTGTAAATTTATGTAGGTAGTATGTAGATAAAGATTTTATTTTTGTTTAGTTTTATGGGATGTAATTATGTGAAAATGGATATATTTGTGTATAAAGATAGTTAAAACTCTGGTAATGTACTTTGAGGATTTTGGTATTTTATTTCTGCTGCATATATGTGTTTTATTTATGATGAACAAGGTATTAGGTACACAGACGTCACTAAAGTAGCACTCTGGGCCCACGTGGCGGGTCGGGGTTGTTACAGTGCTCCTGGCAGACCCAGCTTAGGGCGTTACACAGTCGGCCCAGTGCCGTGATTATATATATATATATATATATATATATATATATATATATAACAATTTATTTAGAAATTTTTATATGACATATTTCACACAGATGAAACGAATTATGTTACAATTATTTATGAAATATACTATATGATAGTAGAACTCCGATGGCTTAGTTTAGTTTAAGAACACAGTACTGTAGCTATCAGTTTAGATTAGTGCCACCACACGTCTCAGATAGAGTGTTGGTGATTGGATAGTCGATTGAGCACAAAGAAGAGTAATGTGCCCCTCTGGCAGTCCGGACCAGGCTAGGCCGGCCAATCGTACTTACAGACAAGTCAGTTTTGACTTAGCATGGTAGGTCACCCATTGCTAGGTTTCGTCTATGGGTCGCACAACCCAATCATGTAGGGGTAATACATGATATCAACTAGCTATCCATCCAAGGGAAAATTTCAGTGATATAAGATATTGCAAATGATCTATATGTTACAAAAAATTATTATGGCATAGTATGTTTATGTTTAAAAGTATAGATTTCCATGTTTTATCAGTTACATTTGATATATATATATATATATATATATATATATATATATATATATATATTACATCTAAATTACTTGCAGTATATATATTTATAACACGCTAGAACTTATGCCACCACACACTAATGATACTCTATCTCACTTACTAAGAGGTGTCTCACCCCATAATTAAAATATTTTAGGAGATCCAGACAGGCAAGCAGAGCGAGTTCCAAGGTAGAGGAGGTGTTGGTACAATTCTAGGTTCAGGGTAAGTGTTGAGCTGGGAGATGTGTTTTGTATAATCCCTACGACGTTTTATGATTTTTGGAGATGCACATATATATTTATGGAGATAGTAGAACTCTGGCATTGTATATAAAGTTGAGATATATTATGTTTTCCGCTGCATAGATAGTATGTATTTATAGACAGGTATCCCTAGTACCTACTTTGGGTCCAAGATGACAATGTGAATGTCATTATTGGTATCAGAGTAATTCTATGTTTTTAACAGTATGAAAAAAAATAAAAAAGACAAAATTTTTGGGTCGTTACAACATCTGTAGAAATTAGTTATTATATATAGTTACGCACATCAGATGATGAATATGAATATATTTTTATATATTTAGTATAATTAAATAATTATTTATAGTTTCATTTTCTATTTTTATAATTTTACTAAAATATTTGCCTCCATACCCTCACATGAAAAATGAAACCCAAAAAAACTACATAAAAAAAAAAATAAAATTCCAAGCTCATCAACTGAAAATAAGAAAGTTAAATTATCTCCATTCTTCTAAATTTCACTATTGTTAAAAATTTAACTCATTAATTATATTCCTACAGATAATATTTTAACTTGACTAATCTTGAAAATGTTAGATGTTTTATATTTTTCTATTTTTTTTGGAGTATTGAGGCTTATTTAAAATTTTCATTTGGGAACCAAGATATATAATAATAAAAAAATTATTTTAAAATTTCAATATTGATAATGGGGTGAATTAAAGTTAATTTAGTTACTAAAAAGATGAAGTTTAACCTAATAAAGATTATTACTTTTACCAACAATACAAACATGTGCTTTGCGGCATTGATGGCATTGTAACTCCGGCCGCCGTGGACGGTGGACGGCTAGCGTGTACGATTTATATATGGCTTGACGACAGTCTGACTTTCTTGTCAAAACACAAACTTTCCATTCTTCATTATTTTAATCACAGAGATCAAAAGCCTCAAGATTGATTCTGGGGTTCAGAATTGCTCACCGAGCAAGCAGCAAGAGCATGCTCTGAGCAATCCCTCCCCTCCCCCCCCCCCCCCCCCCCCCCCCCCTTCTCTTTTTTTCTCAATTTCCCAATCTCCATGGCCTTCTTCTCTCCTCCCCTCTTCCACCCCCTATCCCTATCTCCTTCTCCTTCTTCTTCCAAACCCCAACTGACCCACAAGCCTTATCTCTCTCTCCGACCCAGGAAAGTCCCATTTCTCATTTCCCCAAAAGTTGCAGAGAACGGAGCCGGCGCAGGTCAGACCTCTGCCGCCGCCGTAGAGGACCAAAATGCTGCTCAGAAGATTCCAGAGTCTGGTCCGGCCGGCCCAGATTCGACACCGGAGAAGGGTGAGAGTTCTGTGGGCTCCAACGGGTCGCCGGCGACGATGGTAGCCAAGTTTGAGAATCCCAGATGGGTCGGTGGGACTTGGGACGTGAAGCAGTTTCAGAAAGACGGGAAGACTGATTGGGATGCTGTTATTGACGCCGGTGAGGCCTTGGTTTGAGCTGTTATGGTCCGGAGTCCTTGACTATCTCCTTATTTTGTGAATTTTTTGATAATTGCGTTTGTGGGTTTTGCTCTTACTGATGCTGGTTAGGCTTTGATTCGAGTTGATTGGTGTAAAACTGATAATTATCTGCTAAGCAGATAATTCTGCTCTGTAACACCATCTCCTCTTTGCACATGCTTGGGGGCTCATTTGATTGGTGTTGATGAAATGAAATTGGGATCAACAATTAATGGTATTGATGATGAAAACCTCAATAGTCCGTGATTCAGTGGAATTTATTACTCTGGATGAAGCAGTTGAGGGATGATCTTTGCTGCTGTATCCAGGTAGCTGGTAAGGCGTAAATGATTTGAATTGAGCATTTTTTAATGGAAATGATGTTATTTAGGCATTTTAAACCAGTTGTCCTTAAATTGATCTTAGAGGCTCTAGAGAGGTGGTAGGAGGAATAGATATAGAATAATTTGGATGGAGCCTACGAGATTATGAGAAAGGGTTTGACAGTACTCCAGTAATCAGAGGATGTTGCCTGATATCGAGTAGAATGGTGGAAAATGTTCGTATAGCCACAATGGTGGATCCAGGATTTTCTTTTACCTCAAGCAAACTTAACCTTGAAATTTCATTGTTCTAAAAAAAAGTCGCAAAATATAGTTTTCAATAATTTTAAAATAGAAAGATGCTTTGTAAAATTATTATTATAATTCCATTTTTTCAAATGCACAGCATGCATATATGTGCTCGCACGCACACACACATTGTGGATGGGGTGGGGGCGCATACCCCCATTGCCTTCACCTTACGCCCCATTATATAACTGAACCCACCTAGTGGTGCTTAAAGCTTTGTTGTTGTTGTTGTCGTTGCTTTAGATTGCTCCTCTTTTGTGCCAAGAAAGAAATTAGTAGCAATGCATCATGTCATGCAATTAAGAAGATGGCTTTTTATCTATGATTCTAATTTTCATTCTCATCAAAGATACACATCATGTTGTGTAATTAAGAAGATGGCTTTTAACTAGAATTTTATTCTTATTGAAGTTTTCTCATCAGTTTCTTCATCCATGATTGTTTTCATAATGATGAGGTTGATTAGGATTATTTAAGATATCTATATATGATTGGGATTGGAGAAGCTGAATGTATGGTTAGAATGGGTCTGTTTCTTGCAGCTTGTCGATTGAAAGTTGAAACATTGATGGGGTGCTTAATTAGTGGGTGAGCGAAATCTGCATTTCTGCAGATGAACTAATTATGTGCAGAGTAAGTTGTCTCACTGTTAATGCACAAGCTATGCAGACTCCTTCCCCCCTTAAAGGTTATGGTTAAGACCAACTTCTTTGATCCCACATCTGAAAATAGTCATCCATTGATTGAAGTTCTTTACTCTATGCTAGTGCAATTCTTCATAGTTGATTAAATTCTGAAGCGTCCCTGTTTTTCTGCTGACATAAATTGTCATATTAGCATATTTTCCTCTCTTTTAATATATTTTTATCCATCTCTGTCTCTCCATATATTTTTTTACGATAATGCTTTGTACTTTTTTAGAAGACTTAATGGAAGAGATGTCAAGTAGAAATGTATGTATAACTGCCTTATTTATGTCTTGTTATCATCTTAGCAATACAAATTCTTGTGAAGCCACTAAAAAAAGAAAGAAAGAATAAAGAGT
The DNA here is from genome assembly GCF_029873635.1 of Malania oleifera. Taxonomy (NCBI): domain Eukaryota; kingdom Viridiplantae; phylum Streptophyta; class Magnoliopsida; order Santalales; family Ximeniaceae; genus Malania; species Malania oleifera. Next base: position 3,342,530 of record NC_080425.1, read on the forward strand.
TGTGCATTGTGCAGATAAGGATATGTGAATCCTTATTGCCTTATTTGTCTCTCTAGGCACCCAATATGGCATGGGAGCCTTGTGCACTGGGTGTTGCATTTTCGATTTTTTCAATTTTATGTTATTATTATTTTTTTTCAAAATTTACCATCATTTTGGCAACTTGGAGGTGACAATGGGAGTCATATATAAATTATATTTATATTTTTCTTCATAATTAACTTGTTATTCTTCCTGATACTCTTCAGGACATACTTGGTTTCTAATGGACCTCCTTGACTAATCCTTTACAGAGGTTAGGAGGAGGAAATGGCTTGAGGATAGTCCTCAATCATCCAGTAATGATGATCCTGTTGTTTTTGACACCTCTATTATACCTTGGTGGGCGTGGGTAAAGAGGTTCCATCTTCCCGAAGCTGAACTACTCAATGGTTTGTCTGTCCCTCTGAAATTTTGATCAAAATTGTTCTTTGGCACTTTTCTGGATCATCCTATCCTGACCCAAGTTATGATGTTTATGAGTTCTGGCAGGTCGTGCTGCAATGATTGGGTTCTTCATGGCTTATTTCGTGGATGGCTTGACTGGCTTAGGCCTTGTTGACCAAATGAGCAACTTCTTCTGCAAAACACTATTACTTGTAGCTGTAGTAGGAGTTCTTCTAATTCGAAAGAATGAAGACATTGAGACACTGAAGAAGCTTATAGAGGAGACAACCTTCTACGACAAGCAATGGCAAGCAACCTGGAAGGATGAGACCCTTGGCAGTTTCAAGAATGACTAAAATCAAATATCTGTTTGTGATCTTTCCCTTGAAAACTCTCAAGGGGACTGACTTTAATGCTGCATAGCTGTAGTGTCTCTGTTTTGTTCACCCTCCTTTGTTTTTTAAGTTCTTTCAAGTTTGTTCAGTTTCCATGCACACGAAAATGTTCTGCTTTTGCAATTTCCTTTTTGGCCTAAAGAAACACAACATCTATATGTATTGTGTATTAAGGAATCCGTGGCAATTTCCTTTTTGGGCTAAAGAAACACATCATTTATATGTATTGTGTATTAAGGAATCATGGCAATTCATTATGAATTTTTTCTTCTTCTAATTGTTAAAAATTTGGACTTTTATAATTGAAATGTCACTGGCTTTGACAAACTTTGAAATCCTGGTACCGATGTCATTGCTCAAAATCTAGGGACTAGGCGCAATGTTTAGCAGCAAATCATAAGAAACAGTAGCATGCATGCCCACAAGCTGCACTTTCTTGAATTTGAACAAACTGGCCTGCAATTATCATTGATTGGGTGGAGCGGTGATGTAGAACTAGTCATTGTAATATTTTTTGCTAATGGGATGTTGTGTGTTTGTGTAGTTTTGTTTGTTTGATGGGAATAAACCATGCCACTCATACAGGTAAGTTTCTCCTTGCAGTGCGTTACACTGGGATAGACTATATGCCAAATGAATTGCAAGAAGAAACAAATGATAAGATCGAATTAGAGTGCCTTTGGATTCCCTTTGGTTGCATTTCTAGTGGATTTCTACCTTTAAATGATATTTTTTCTTTCGAATTAGGGTACCTTTATTTCAAAATGATTAATTTCTTTGGTAAAATGGTTTGAAAATTCAGGGAATCATTTATAGATCCCCCACAAATTACATAAAGTGGTAGAAGAGGTTGCCCATAAATGGCATGGTCCTAGAAAGTGAATACACTTCCTCGTAACAGATACATGTGGTTTCAATCGGACCATCTGGTATCTAAATGCGGTTCCTGTCTTTGTAGCTTTTTGGTGAATGCCCAAGTCAACAGAACAACATACAGCAAAAGATTTCTTTCCTTATTTCAGCCCACAATTATTTTCTTAGTTTTCCATTCATGATTCTATACAGTTAGCATATATTTTGACAGATTATAATTTACATATATAGGGCTTGACAGATTATAGTTTACATGTATAGCATGTTGAAACTTATTTACTTTTCATGTATAGCATTCTTGTAAAGTCTATATATAATATACAGAACTCAAAGGCCAAACCATTTGGCCATTCACACAATACTTTGACAGCTCATTGCCTTTGTTTGTCAACAGTAAATTCATATACTCTATTCACCTATTTTTGCTTCTCATTATTTATCTGCAGTATCATTGTACTGAAAACTAATTTTGATCCCCTCCATTAATTGATCCACCCTTTAGAGTTTGTATACTAGGCAATAAGAATATTTTGTACCTTAGCAGACAATTACCTTATTGACTATTTTTTTCCTTTGATTTTTAATGATGATAACTGATGATGTATGAAAGGAGGACTTGAAATTCCTCATTGGTTGAGAATTGAGAAAAAAATTTGGCTTAAGCTCACTAACCTATACCATATACTTTTAAAAGGAAAAAATTGTGTAGCACAAAAGTCTAAACAAACAATATCTAATATCAGCTAAAACTAAACTTTTGCTATCAACAATCAACGGTGAAATGCTCAAACTAACCAAACCGAACTCCTCTCTCGACTCATGGTGATGTACAATTACCTCATTGACTATCTTTTACAATTAGCTTATTGACTATCTTTTCCTTTTGATTTTTAATGATGATAAAGGAGGACTTGAAATTCCCCATTGGTTGAGAATTGAGAAAAAGTGTAGCTTAAGGTCACTAGCCCATACCATATGCTTTTAAAAGGAAAAAATTGTGGTGCCACAAGTCTAAACAAACAATATCTAATGTGAGCTAAATGTTTACTTTTGTTATCAACATTTGATGGTGAAAAGCTCAAACTAACCAAACCGAGTGGTGATGTATGAGAGAGGGTCTAAATACCACTTCAGTTGAGATTGGAGAGAAACTTTGGCTTCTGTGGTTGGAGCTCAAGTCACTCATACAAGCCACTCTTTTGGGAGATCTTTGTGTTAAAGTAGGTAATACCTCCCACATGCTACAAGACCTTCAACATCAACAGGCTCAAAACCGAAAATTAGCTACATAAATTTATGCTTTTGGCTAATGATAGTTTCTCTCATATTTAAAATACAAGACTGAAAATTGAGTGTTGACATTTTTCTTCTTTCTTCTTCTTCAGGAAGAATAGAAAGTGCAAATATCATAAAGTCTTCAAGCTCCCCAACCCCTCAAGAGGGTAGCTCGTGCCACCCGGTTCACGCCCAGGGTGAAGGCCCCCATTCGGAGGCTGCAGTCATGGGTTTGACACATTGCCTTAATGTCCTTAAAACCCTTCTTCATGTACCTCTGAAGCTCATTGTTTACTCTCTCTTCATCCCACAAGAACCCTTGAATGTTCTGCAGAGATGACCATTGGAGAAATTGTGAGCTCAAATTAGCATATATGATAAAACTAGCCAGCATTCAGGGCCATTTGTTCAGTCTCTGTTACCTGAACCCATTCAAAGTAGCTCACTGTCACGCCTCCAGAGTTTGCATATATGTCGGGGAGAATGATGACTCCTTTCTGCGACAAAATCTGCAGAAAACAATACAATTTCAGTTTCTCTGTCGTGGGAATTTAGGAAAGTAGGATGTTGTGCTCCAGGTTCAAGTGCTCAACAACAACAACAATACCTCATCTGCTTCGGGATCGGTAGGATGATTTGCACCTTCTATTATAAACTTTGCCTTCACATCAGCAGCATTTTCCCTTGGAACAGCAAAACATGAGCGACCCATCATCAGTGTTGACTGCTGAGCTCTCTGAATTCTTTAGGAAGTAGAAATTAAAGTACTAAGTTGTAAACATCCTGAACAATTCCCAGCAAAGGAGAAGACATACCTGTCGAGAACACCACCCAAGGCGCAAGGAATGAGAACATCACAATCCTCAACAAGCAACTCGTTTGGATCCATAGGATCTCCTCCTGGGAAATTCTTCAGACAACCAGTGCTTTCCTGGTGTTTCAGCAGAGCCGGGATATCGATCCCGTTCGGGTTTTTCACAGCACCTGTAATGTCACTAACCGCAATGACCTTCCCCCCTTGCTCATGAACAAGCCTGGCTGTCCAAGATCCCACATTTCCAAAACCCTGAGGATATCAAACACAAACAGATGGTTAAAAACTAGATTTGGAATCATCAGATGAAAAACAGAGCCGACCCAGATGAATCAACAGATGAAAAACTACCTGGATGACGAACTTCATATTGGAAATTGATTTTCCATATTCTGCCAGTAGAGCCTCTGTTGCAAAAACCACTCCGCGCCCCGTCGCAGCCTCCCGACCCAGCGATCCTCCGAGCTCCTACGAAACCAAAATTCAGAATGCATCAGTATCTTTCAGCTCACATAAATAAAATGTGACTCACTCTTTCGATCGGGTTTCGATTTTAATCATTTTAGGGTTCGTTGGAAAATTGATCAGCTACCTCCGGGACATCTAATTTTGTTTGAAATTAACTTACGAGTGGCTTCCCTGTAACAACAGCCAGAGAATGCCCATGGAACTTCGAATACTCGTCCAGAATCCAAGCCATTGTCTGTTCAAATGGGAGCACAAGAGAAATTTGATTTTGAAATTGGAATTAAAAAAGAGAGAGAGAGAGAGAGAGAGAGAGAGAGAGAGAGAGAGAGAGAGAATGGGGAGAAAGGCAATTGAATTCCCGCGACTGGGAATGAAGACCTGGGAATTGGTTCCCATGTCAGGGGCGGGAACATCCGTGTGATTCCCAATGCAGTCGTGAATTTTCTGGGTGAAGACGCGGGTGAGGCGTTCCCTTTCCCGGCAAGTCAACTCCGCCGGGTCGCATCCTATTCCACCCTTGGCGCCGCCGTACGGGATATCGGCCACCGCCGTCTTCCATGTCATTAGCTGCGCCAGGGCGCTCACTTCGTCTGGATCGACCTTCCATTGTTGCAAATGACCAAAGCTTCAGTACATTGCTAGAAACTCATAAAAGCTTATCAATGGAATTCAATTAGAAGCTTAATTAATCAAATCATTATTTAAAAAAAAAAAAAAAGATGAGTTTTTTAAAAAAATAAAAATAAATTATATTCATATAAAGCAATGTTTACTAAAATTTAACATTAAACATAAAAAAAATAATATAAAATATTACTAAAAGGGTCTATTGTGAGTTCCTGAAGTCTAAATGAAAATGTCATATGTTAAACATATTATTTTTATCGTATTTGAAAACGTTAGACTAATTAAAATTATATTTTTTGTCAATGTTTAAAGTCAATATAAGTTGTTAAAATTGTGTATATGTGTGTGTGTGTATTTTTTTTTTTTTTTGGGGTATCATGTCAAAAGTCATCATAAGACGTTAAAATTATACTTTTTAGCCATTTTCAAAATTTTAAAAGATTAAAAATTATGCTTTCGACTGTACTATGTTTAGGTATTTGTATGATAGAAAATATTTTACTTCGAGCTTGTAATATTGGAATGATAGTGTCATAAATTGACGTCACTGGTACTATATTTTTTTTATTGTGTTCGAACACGTTAAACTCGTTAAAATTATACTTTTTATTTGCATTTAAAGCCATTATAAGCTATTAAAATTATTATTTTTTTGTCATATTTTGCATTCCACTATGCCCATTACATTTCTAGCACACTTACTTTCAAGATCCCATTTTACTTTCTTTCTACTATTTCTACTCTAGGCAAACACAATTAGCTCTAATGGTAAAACAAAGAAATTATTAGTCATTATACACAAGAAAATTGCAATTACCAATTTAATTGTGACAAAGCTCACAAACTAGCATACAAAATTACATACCCATCAATTTTTTAATGCAAAAGTATAAATAAAATATAAAATTGATAGAACGAGCCTCAATTTTACATTTTCATAAAAGGGAAGCCAAGAAAATAAATTTTTTTTTTTAGAATTAGACAAAAAAGTATAAAATTTCAATTTTAGTATAAATCTAAAACTCCCAAATTCAAAGGTTAAATGTTACTTTGATAATTCTATTTATTATTCAAAGAAAAAATCTTAGAATTGAAGAGAGTATTTAATACCAGTGAAGAAAAATAAATGGTTTATTAAATAGGTCACTTGACTCGACAACTTTAGCTTGACAAACTTTGAAAAACCACACATGATCCATATGCAAATTCAAAGCTATGCTAAAAAGTTGAAAACAAAAATGTAATAAATAAACCCCATTAATTAAAAGGCTAAGCAAACCCAAATAATCAACTATGTCATTAATTAATGCAGTACGAGAATTGACATTAATTAATATCGACACATGAGTCCATCACGTGTGGTTCATTGGTAAAAGTGGACGACTATTCAAAGAGAGTCTGAGTTCGATTCCCGAAGACTGGGATGCTAACAGACGTCAGTTATTGATTTCACCAAATCCAATAGTACCCATTTTAGAAACGCTCTGTGGCAAATTCACTGAATGTGTAAGTCTTCAATCCCTAAAACAGCTTATGTAATGTAACTTGGATCCCGGTCATAAAAGGAATTAAAGAAAATTAAAAATCCAAACCTTATACGAAGAACACAAACACAAAAACAAAAACGCAGAACCTGAGGATGAAAACGGATGCCTCCTTTCATGGGACCTCGTGCATTGTCGTGTTGTACTCTGAATCCAACGTACGAGACCAAAGTCCCGTCGTCCTTTGGGATCGTGCACTCAACCTGCACCGCCGTGAACCATTCATCAGCACCGCCGGAAAACAAATACACAAAAAACAAAAAACAAGAACACGAAAACAGAAAAGCAAAAACAAAGAGAGCATGCAGCTGGCTAGCAACAGCAAGCTAGCATGTGCATGCATGTACTTTGATTTCTCTGAGGGGGATGAGAAGGCTCTGCTCGAGCTTGGAGTCCAACCGCAGAATGCGCGCTGCGTTGCGGAAGTTCCGGGTGGTGGCTGCGAGAGCGTTCATGGCGGGCTGCCGGCGGCGACTGTGAATGTCGGCGGTGGGTTGTAAAACGGAGAAGACGGGTTGTGAGAGGAGGAGTAAGGGGGAAGAATGATGTTAAGGCGGTGGGTATTTATGCAAAATGGGAAGTGGGCAGAGCTAGGGCATAGATGCGTGCATGCATGGCGACAAATCTCTCATCTGCTTTACCCTTTTCAACGGCGAGTTTCCTTGTTTTGATTTGCTTCGCGGTCGTTGGTAAGAGTTGGGGAAAATATAAAAAAGGAAAGAAAATTTTAGGAAAGTGAGAGAAAATATTTTTTTTGTTATTCTTTTTTGTGTATTGTATATGGGTTCTCCAAAAGGATATATATATATATATATATATATATATATATATATATATATATATATATAAATATAAAATAATTACACCTTTTCATCTAATTTTCATTAATATGAAAGCCATTTGATTAAGTGTTGAGTTAATTGGAATCATTTTATTTTCAAAATTTTTTTAATCCAAAAATACTTAAAACCCACTCACACAATAAGTAAGAGAATGCCTTTTGATTTTTTTATTTGTTTGTTTATCTAAGATTTCAAAATTTTGACAAATTTTTCTAAACATTTGGTTTAATTTGGATAATTATACCTATCCCCTACATCAATTTACGATCGAGTAGCCAAATTTTTTTAAGAAAACTATCTTTTGGTCATTTTTATATATTCACACATGCATGCAGATGAAATAACTTAACAATAGTTAGAAATTCATTCTAAATAATATAGAAGGTTACACAATTTCAAATATTTGAAAGAAATTGAACTTATTGGTAAGCTTATAAAAGAGTCTAATAAATACGTATCTTAATTTGTCTATGCCATTATAATAAACTTTCTATTTATTTTTATTAAATTGTGCATTTTTTTTTTATTTCTGATAATTAGCATTGAAAGTTTAGAGGCCGAGAGAATTTCTTAATTTTTTTGCTTATCTATCTATTTAATTTTATCTAGGGTTTGTTTTAAAAGTCATTACATTTTCATTTAATTTTGTCGATGAGCAAATCAGTTATTTGAGATTTAGTCATTTCCCTTATTTTATCTTGAGAAGAGTGAAATGATAAATCAATCTATGTACCATTAAATGAAATTTATTTTAATTCTTATGCATTTCATTAGTACAATTAAAGAAATACTTACTAATACTCTTTAATTAAACTTGTCATTTAAACTAATTTAATGGTTACAAATTAGATGGTAGAAATTAAGAGAAGGTCACCACATGTCGTATGGGTTAATTGCCATTTGAGCCCCAAATACTTCTGCTTACGCATGAAAAAAAAATATTTATTATTTTTGAATTGTTTGATCTAATTAATTATGTATTTGAAACCATAATCACTTCAAGAAAAAAATTTCTTGAGATATTTGTAAGTGTTAGACTCCTAATTAAAATCTAAACCAACTTTATAAGTTGGTAATTTACTTTGACCGACTGGCTTCAACTTTTGTTTTAAAAAAAAAAGCTTCACATAAGTAAAATTTGAACCAACTTTATAATTTCAGAATCTTCATAATACACATCCAAAGGACTTTGACATCCTCTCCAGGCCGGCTCTTCATAATATGGGGCCTTAGGCGAATAATTTAATTAGGGGTCTTTGATATATTTTTTTAATTTTTATTTTTATTTAAAATTAATTTTTCTAACTTTTTGATATGCAAAATCACTAATTAAAGTTTTATATTCAACCTATATTTTATTTACTTGATAATGGAAAAGTTAATGTATAGGAAGAGAGCATCATAAATAATGTTAACATTATTACATTAAAAAAAATTGGGGACCCCAAAATTTACTTGAAAAAGAAAAAATTAAATTGCATTTTATTTACATTTTAAAATATAATTTTATTTACTTGATAGTGGGAAAGTCAATGTATGAGAATAGAGTATCATAAATAATGTTAACATTATTATATTTAAAAAAAATTTAAGGGCCCCAAAAAGGCAAGCACCTTAATTGCCTTAAGGTCAGGCCGGCCCTAATCCTCTCCCGTCCAGTCTCTAACATCCTCATCAGAGCGACTTACATCACTGTATAGGATACACCCACATGAACTCAATTTCGGTGAGATATTATCTGCTTTGGTCCACCGATCTCACGGATTTGTCCTATAAAAAGCGCTTCACATAGTTAGAGTTTGAACCAATCTTATAAGCCCAAAATCTGCCTAATGCATATCTAATATGGGAAATTGGCATTGATGATAAAATGTGTTTTTTTCTTTTCAAGGAACTAGGATTACACAATTTAATATTAGAGTTTGCATTTTTTTGTTTGAGCGAGATTACACATTTTATAATATTTGAACAATATTATATCATTTCATGCCGGTATTGGGCAAAAAAGTAATTTTTTAAAAAAAAATTTATTTAACTTGTAATGATAATTTTATGAAGTACAAATAAATATTTTAAAAATCAAACATTGAGAAAGACGATCAAATTTTTTAAAAAAATATCAAAATTTTGTATTCTATTAGTCAATTATAAAATGTGTTAACTCTTCTTCGCTTGTGAAACAACTTAAATGTGAAATTATTTTAGAAAAACAAGATTTAGATGTATGTTATACTAACATCTCATGAGGATTTCAAATGTTAAATCTAAGAAAAAAAAATCAATTCTACCTATTTCGTTAAAATATTTTTAAACAAATATAATATCTAGATAACATTAATTATGATCGAATGTATGTGTAATTAAATACAACTTGTATTTGTCATATCATTTTTTTTAACAATAAAGCAAACCTTCGAATCATGTCATAATTAATTAAAAAGTTAAATTTCAAAAATGATATCCGATAATTTGATGTTTTACAATTTATATTTATTAAATTATTCTAATATTTTAATATAAGTTGGTTCTATTATAGTTTAGTTCTTTGTATTCATTGATTATATTATTTTTTTAAACAATATCAACCTCTACAATATAATATGTAGCAACCTGCTATATATATATATTTTTTTCTGAATATAATAAATGTCATCTGTCTGAATAATGATAATAACATCTCAGGGCCAAAGAGCGCTGAGAAAACTTTGTCTGTCATATATAATTAAGCAGCGGAACATAAAACTGGGAACTGCTAAATACAATACAATACCAAAAAACTATAGAGCTATGTAATATATTTAAAACACAAAATACCCAGTGACGTCACTATAAACTGAACACTATCCCAAAATACTGTTATCTCAAAAATACCTACCCTTCCCACAAGGGCAGCTCAAGTCAACTTCTACCCGCGATCCTGATCTGCTCGCCTAACTGGATCTCCTGAAAAATGATAAGTCACTGGGATGAGACAACGCTCAGTAACTGGAAATATATTAGTACTAGTGTGTGAAGGTTGAGTTAAATATTCAAAATACTGAAATAATATTGTAATATGAGAAAACTGATAAACTGTACAGAATATATATATCTATCATGTACTCTTTAAAATATGATTGTGTATCTAAGTTTGCTATCAAAAGGTACTGCTAGTATAATAATATAAAATTGCTACTGTGTGATATATCTGTACATAGGAACTTCTGCTATACCCTGGGATCTGTATATCATGATATAACCCTTCATGATAGGGTTGTGCGGCCCGTAGGCTGGACTTATTCTGGTTGGCCTACCAGGCAAGTCAATCTATATCTGTATATCCGCCAATCTAGCCCACTGCAACCTCTCTGGGCAATCTCCAAACTCTAACATCGTCTAACCGGCCACCTCAACCCAGCTCGCTAGGGAGACTGCAATCTCTCCTGACTTGGTTAGACGGAATCTACATACTATATGAGTTATGTGGTTGCACTTTATTCTGTACTAGCAACGGTACCGTGCTCTACTGTAATTATATCTGTCTGTAATTTCCACAGGGATCCGATATTATGTAATACTGTATACATATATGTAAATATATACTCATCTTACTGCTTTTAACATGATTTCAAAAACAACCATAACACTATATTTCTGAGCTATATTATCTGAGATACCTAATTGAAATATATATATATATATTTATATGTATCTTTTGTGCTTTTTGTCTGTTATATTTGTATAAAATATCTGTATATAATATATGAATACTCTGTACATAATATCTGTGTGCTCTATATATAATATCTGTATATTCTGTATATCTGCTATAGCATTTTGATGCTATCACTGTATAATTTGTCTAAGTGTTATGGTCTAGAAATCATGTTTTTCTTTGAAAATACTCTAAGTCTCATTCATTTCTAATATTCCGAAATATCTAAATATGTGTAACACTATAAAAACTATATATATATATATATATATATATATAAATATATATATGGTACCGTAATAAACTCATGCCACACATTTGAATAAACGTAGTCTCATGCTCAATTTCTATAATTCTGCTATAAAAATAGTATTTATAATTTTCTGGAAAATAACATGATATACATGCTTATAAATACACTTTCATAATCTTCTGTATACATATTAAAAATTGCTAGCATAATATATTTCCCTTATCTTAACTCTGAAAAGCCCCTATTAAATTCTAGTCATATTCCTGCAGGGTTCCTAACTCAACATCCCGAAAACAATATCCCCCAGAACAAAATATCAGTATTTTCTTACCTACAACATTTCTTATAACTACAAGGAAGGCATAATCTGAATAAAATGTCTTATTCTGGATTTGGGATGAAGTTCAAATCAACTTTCCCCACGATCTATTCCGGCAGACTTGTATAGAATTTCACCAGGAGCGTCGCAGTGATCTCGGATCTTCAATCCGGCGAGAAATGGGGCCAGGATTGAAGAGAGAAGGGGAGGGGGTCATAGGAGAGAGAGAGAGAAGGGTTCCACACTGAAGATTTTGGTTAAAAATATGAGTTTAAGCTATTTATAGGACTGGATTCGTCGATAAGACACGTTACCTCGTCGACGAGTTCTTAAGTAATTTCGTCGACGAACCTTACCTCCTCATCGATGAAATTCAGACTGTCTAAAAACCCTCTCTTGGTATCTTCTCATCAACGAGGCGTGGCTTCGTCAATGAGATCCTGTGTAAAAATTTTCGAGTTATTATTTCCATTTCTCTCTCTCTTTATTGTTTAAATACCATTATTCTTCGGGTTGTTACATAATAAGTTAAATATAATTTTGTGATATTATTAAATCTATTATAATAAATTTGATAGTTAATTCTAATATTTAATATTCAAAACTATTATTTTAATTAATATAATATCTAAATTATAGTAAATAATATATATATATATATATATATTATAATATTATGCTAAAGGAGGGGAGAAAAGATCGAAAAAAAGCAAATCTCACTGTTTGAAGTAGTGAGATTTGTTGACAAGTGGTTACTTAGTAAGACCCACACTCACATGGGACCGGTGGTTGTTGCAATAACATGAGTGGAGTGTAGGAAAAAACAAAAACAAAGAAAAGGTCACAAATGCCCTCATCTTCTTCTAAAATTACAAATGCCAGCCGTCAACCTGACAACTTAAATGGTTCATAATTCATATATATATATATATATATATATA